>NW_021146023.1:27190-37083 GCF_002837175.3 Physeter macrocephalus
AAAAAAAAAAAAAAAAAAAAAAGATTGAGTCTCCAGACGTTTGCTTCACCTCCGTTTCCACCCCAACAAGGCTGGAAAAGTGTGGGTTTTGAAGTTTGCTGACTTTCCACCCTTTACCGAAGTTAAATCAGGCTCATCAACAGTTCAAGGAGAGCAGCTGATTTGCACAACTTGCGTAATAACTTACTAGGGAATCATTTCTGGTGTTTGTTTCTTTTGTTTGCTTTTGGATTTCATTTTGTTTGTTTTTGTTGGATTGTTTTTACCCAAAGTCTAAGGGAATGCATTGGAGATCAGGGAAATATGCAGTAATGGACAGAAGGAAAATAGGAGTCCATGTCGCTAAGGGGAAGTGTATTAAGTGATAAGACAGTGATAGGAGGGCTGATGGAGTTTCTGCCACAAGCTGTGCACCATGTGCCTGGCACTGTGCTGGCAATATGATGGTGGATGAGATGACCGCCTCCCTCCCTCCCTCACGGAGCTGACAGTCTGATGGGGAGGCAGCTAGACAAGCAACCAGTTACTGATGATCTAATATGAATAGTGCTGAGAACAGGAAAGTACAGAGCAACGCGGGTGCACGGACTGTGGGGGAAAGACGTGGGGGGGGGGGTGTTTGTGTGTCAGGGGAAGAAGACTTCCAGGAGGAAATGCTCCCTAAGCTGAAACCCGAAGGATTGCGGAAGAGAAGCTTGTTGAAAGCCAGGGGGCCAGAGAGCAGGAGATGAAAGAGCTGGGTGTGGCTGGAGAGGCCGGCTTGAGGCTGCAGGGGCTGACAAGGACCAGAGTTAAAAAGAGGGGAGTGCCAGGGCTTCCCTGGTGGTGCAGTGGTTGAGAGTCCGCCTGCCGATGAGGATCCCGCATGCCGCGGAGCGGCTGGGCCCGTGAGCCGTGGCCGCTGAGCCTGCGCGTCCGGAGCCTGTGCTCCGCCACGGGAGAGGCCACAGCAGTGAGAGGCCCGCACCGCAAAAAAAAAAAAAAAAAAAAGACGGGAATGCCAAACTGGAAATAACCCAAATGTATTTCAACAGTTTAATGGATAAACAAACTATGGTACATTCGTACAATGGAATATTACTCAGCAATAAAAAGGAATGAATTATCAATATACACAACTTGGATAAATTTCAACAAGCTCATTATGCTGAGTGAAATAAACCAGTCTTAGGTTACCTACCACATGATCTGTGTGATTCCTTTAAAATGACATTCTCAAAAAGACAAAACTATACTGAGGGAGAACAGATTTGTGGTTGCCAGGGAATGAGGAGGTTTTCCTGATTGCAGTGGCAATTACATGAATCTATACATGTGTTATTGAATAAAATTCATAAAAGTATTTAAAAAAAATAGGGAAGTGCTCGAGGACTCCCTGGGACCTTGGGTGGAGCCGGAAAGGCTGAGACACGCCCAGATCCACCTCCAAGACCTTTTCTTCCCTCCGTGAACCTACATGCTGTCTCTATAAAGCATCCCTAGCCAACTCTTCACTCCCTTAGTGAGAAGGGGCCAATCCACGTCAGAGCAAAGGGAGCGGGAGACACGCCCCACTCCCCATGTTTTTTCCTGTACTTATTTCAGCCACCAGAGAAGCCCTATCAAAGGTTCTCCATGATTACATAACAAGAACAGGGCAAGCAAGCTTTGGGGGACGCACGGAATCCAGCCGTTTCCCCTTTAAAATTCGCAAAACACTGAAAGTGTGTGTGAGCAAAACATGCAGTGCAGGCTGTTTCCCTGGGTTGCTGGCAAGGTCTGGAATCACCATCCAGTGGCAAGAACCCTGTTAGCTCAAGGTGTTTATTTCCTTTTGATAAACAGTAACGTGTAATTTCCCATTTTTAGGGACAATAATTCCTTCAAACAAAGGGCAGTTACCAAAGGGCGGTTACATTATTTAGAGGGACTGGTTCTCCTCCGTAGGAGAACTGCAGCTCAGTGTTTTCAAATAATAATAACTTTTTTAAACTTTAGCTAAAAGCATTCATTTGTCTCTTAGATAAGATTCAAGAAACAAGTACTTTTTGGAACACAGGGTGTTTAAATAGAAGAAGGAAAGAAAAACACCACCTCTTCCCCTCCAGGCCTCCTGGACCACCGGCTCTAACCCCAGCCACGCTTGGCACCGACAATGCCCACCTGGCACTTCTCCCTCCCGCAGCAAAATTCCTAGAATTTATTTTCTAGGAATTTAGTCAATCCACACCGAATGCCTCCACTCTCTCGCTTAACATCCCTAATCTGCCTGAAGGGCCCACTTGAAATTCAAGTTGTGAGCGAACTTGCACTCTTAGAAGCAGAAAAAGCCCTGGTATTATTCTCTCCTGCCTGTTCACATTCCAGCCCTCCCCACTGCCTGGCCACTAAGCCAGAGGATGGAGGCCAGGATGGTGGCCCTGTGCCCTGGTGGAGACCACACCCCCAGGTAAAACCCCAAACCCAGGCCACAGGACACTGGCTGGAAAGCCAGGGGTTGTCAAAAGCCTTCTCCCTCACCTGGCCTGGAGTGGGGGACCTTAAGACAGGCAGGGGACAGGAATTCCCTGGAGATCCAGTCGTAAAGACTCTGGACTTCCACTTCAGGGGGCATGGGTTAGATCCCTGGTCGGGGAACTAAGATCCCATAAGCCGCCCAGCGTGGCCGTACAAAACAAAACAAACAAAAAGACAGGCAGGAGTCTGAATGCTGGGCTACAGGCGAGGGGCCATGTCAGGCCCCCAGAGGGGAAAGCAAGGCGGGCACCTACCCACGCTGTTTGTGAGGCTTTTCTAAAAGGCTCTCCAGGCCCAAAATACCCAGAGCTGTCCTGCCCAAAGGCCTGAAATAACCACCAAGAGGGACCCACATCCCAGGGCCCCAGAGTCCTCTTTTTAAATGTAAATATCCCAAAGAATTAACATACAGGGCCCTGGCACTCTCCAGCACAGCAGTTTCTCAGAGTACAAAGCTGTCGATTGACTAAGGGAAAAGCTTGTGTCCCTGCAAGGCTTAGGGCTTAGGGACCCACCAGGGTAAGGTGGCTAGGTCCCGCGGCCGCGCCCTCCCTGGGAGGTGTGAACCTGGCCTCCAGCAACTTCCCGACGCACCACACCCCTCACCCACCCCCACCCCCGGTCTTCCTTCCCCTCTTTCCTCCCCGCTGTGCCCCGCGCCCTACCGCACTCGGCCAAAGCAGGGATGGTGGCTCGCAGCAGCCCAGAGGTGGAAAGAAATCTGCCTGGCAACGAGTCACGGGGACCTGGATGCGGCCTGGCAATTGGCAGTTCGGCCGAACGGGGCGTGGCGTCAGATGCTCCCTAGAGACTGTCCTGTGCCCCCCTCCCCGGCCCCTCCCTCCCATGCTCCCTCACTTCTCCGGGACAGCGAGTCTCCGGAAGGCTCTCTTACTCCCTGGAAAATGGCGGCCCCTTGATTACATTATGGGGGGCTTAAGGGTGTCACCTGGTTTCTGGTTGGAGCAGAAGAACTTGAAGTGGCAAGAATGCTGTTTTATTTAGGTGGTAAATTCATTTGGGGCGCTAGGAGGGACTTAGATAGGGAGCGGGGCTAAAGTCCCCTCAAAGCCCTTTGGCGCAGTCCCTGCTCCCTGTAGGTCCTCTCTTCTTTCCTTCCCTCCGCACGCCCTGACACGCTCCCAGCTGCTCGTTCCAAATCGTCCCCCTTCCTGGGGCTTTGCTCCTCCCCTGCTGCCTTCTCCCTCCCGGCACTGGCCACGCCGCATCCAACTCTAGCCCTGTCCCGGGCTCGCTTTTCAGTTTTCCCCATAGATTGCTTTTTACTTCCTCCTTCCCTCGGGCCCCCATAATCTCCGGAGGAAAGAGCCAGTGGTCCAAACTCGTGGAGGCCTCAGTTCCTTCCCCTTGGGCGGGGCGCCGTTGGTGGGTGGGACAGAGCAAGTGCCCCGCTCACACCGCTCACACCGCTGATGATTAGCGAGTTCTCAAGCTGGGCTCCAACTGGCCTCAGCTTTGGGGCCCAGGAGGCCTGCAGGCGAAGGGATGAGGGAGCCTGTCCACGGTTGGGAACAACCCTCCTTCCCAAAACTCCTCTCTGGAGCCCCCTCACATTCCCAGGTCCTCCCCAAGAGAGGATCCCCAGAGGCCTCAGCTGGCCTGCATTCCCAAAGCTGGGGGGCAGCCAGTCCACTGGATGGGGTGGTGGAAGGGGCCTCCAGGCTTCCTGGACAGCCGTCAGGGACAGTGGGTGAGGCAGTTATAATGCAAATGGTTTGATTGTCGTTTCTCCTTTGTTTATCATCATCCTGGAAGAGTGAATACTCAGGAGGGGAAAAGACCCAGGGTAACACTGGGGAGGAGGGGCTGGCAGCAGCTGACAAGTTTGAACCTGAGCCAAGGGTTCACTTCGCTTGAGGCCTGGAGCCTACCCCTACCCCCCAAATGGGCAAATGAATAAGAGCCTTTTCTGGGCTGGACCAGAAACCAGCCAAGTTGCCGGGGTCTCCAGTTTCTGCCACTTACTAGCTGTGTGACCCTGAACATAATTGCTTAACCTCTCTGAGCCTCAGTTTCTATGTCTGAGGAAAGTAATACCCACCTCATAGGGCTGTAGAAATCAAAAGAGATAAAGTGTGTACAATACATATACAATGCCTAACACAAAGTAAGTATTCAATAGAAATGGCTAACACTTCTAGTACTTACTGTATGCCAAATAACATCATACTGTATGTGTTTCAATAGAAATGGCTAACACTTCCAGTACTTACTATATGCCCAATACATTATACTGTATGTGTTAACTTACATCATCCCCACAAAACTGCTATGAGAGAGGTAATGTATCATCCCTATTTTATAGATAAGGGAAGTGAGGCACAGAGCGGTTCAATAACTTGCCCAAGATCACACAGCTAGGAAGTGGCAGAACTGATAGCTACCATCATCATCATCATTATCATTATCATCATCATCATCATCATCATTATTCCCTTATTATTCCCTTACTTATTCCCTTGTGGGCTCCTTGAGGAAACGGGCTTTGCCCATAAGTATTTAATAACTGCTTCAGTTCTCAAAAGGTCAAGGCCCTACAAATTTTGAAAGACAGCTTCCATTTCCTAAAACCTCCACAGAAAAATATTCCCGGGTTCCTCAGGGAAGCAGCAATGGCATCAAGGGAAAGGGGGAAAAATGTTTTTTTAAATTAAAAAAAAATTTTTTTTTTCTGGCCGCACCCTGACATGTGGGATCTTAGTTCTCCAACCAAGGATGGAACCCCTGCAGGAGAAGCATGGAGTCCTAACCACTGGACCACCAGGGAAGTCCCAAAATGCTTTTTTTTTAATTAGAAAGCTTGGATTGACCTAGAGAGAGTCACCTCTTCGAGCTCTAAGGGTGGAGACGGATTGCTTCACTTCTCTGAACCTCACTTTCCTATAGCCTTCTGGCCAGGGGCCGAGTGAGAACTCAGCATGAGATCTCAAGAGATGGGCACCCCGTGGGCCACCAGGCCCTGTCCCGAGAGAACTGTTCATTCTTAACCCTTCCCGATCCTCGGCCCCGCTGCTGGGAGGTTTTTCCATTAAGGCCAGGTCTCAAGTTTGTGGTGGAAAATAACAGAGATTTTTAAAGGGAATTGAAACCACCGGCCTCAGCAGAATGTTCCACACACATTTGCTCTGGCCCATGCACGGCAGCACCTCTGCTGGCATCAGTCAGCCTTGGGAACACTAGCAAATGCCTAACACCACGGGGCAATTCAGAGGCCGGTAAGCAGCTCTGGCATTCCCGACCCGTGGCAAGCATCCATGCGCCGAATCCTTTGTCCTGAGGAGGACGGACAGAGAGCTGCTCCGTGGTGCAAAGCCCAAAGCCAGAACTCCAGTTTCCAAACCCCTGCCGGAAAGCACGCCAAGGCCGAGGCACGCAGGCCACCAGCCCCTTCAGCCCTATTTTGCTTGCAAAATAAACTTGCCCAAACTTGGACTTCTTTCTTGAAAACTTGGATTTACTTGTTAATTCCAAAGGGGAAAAAAACACGGCGCTGTTACAATGGAGAAACTTGGCAATCTCCTCCTTCACCAAGGGATCCAAGTCATGAGGGTCCTGAGCAGTGACCCCACTCCACTTCTGTGGGATCCCTGCCCCAGAACACATAACCTGAACCCAAGCATGAGGAAATATCCTCAGACAAACCCACACTGAGGGACGTTTCTGCAAAACAACTGGCCCTGTACACTTCAAAAATCTCAGTGTCACAAATGACAACAAAAAGCAAAGGAACTGTTCCAAACTGAAGAAGCTAAAGAGACCATGACAATTAAATGTCACATGGGATCACAGATGGTTGAAGCCTAAATGGGAAAAAAGACATTGCTACAAGGAAATTGTAATTACTGGGGCAACTGGTAAAATTTAAATATGGGCAATATGTCAGATAATAATAACAATGTTAAGTTTCCTGGATTTGGCTCTTATCTTGTGGTTATATAAGAGAATGTCCATACATGCTGAAGGATTTAGGAGTAAAGGGTCATGATGTTTGCAATTCACTTTCAAATGATTCAGCAGATATAATGATAATTATAACATCGAGAGAGAGAGAGAGAGAGAGAGAGAGAGAGAGAGAGAGAGAGAGAGAGAGAGAGAGACGGAGGCAGAGACAGAGAGAGAGATTAAAACCAACAAGGTAAAACTGGGATATCTAAGTGAAAGTTATATGGATATTCACTGTGTCATTTTTGCAACTCCTCTGTAGGTTTGAATTCAAAATAAATACACTGTAAAAAAAAAAAAAAGAAACGTCAGTTACAAGCTGAGCAGCATCTCTCACGTCACAGTTAACACGCAATGCCAGAGACCTAAGACGGGACTTGAGAAATGAGACGCACGTGCCAGCAATATGCAAAGTCCTGGGGGTGCAGTGCCTTGGCTTTGGGCCACTAGAGACATAGCAGTATTTCAACAGTGCCGTTGCTCAAAACATTTGAGTTGGTTTACCAGCCACATGGGAAAATTAGTTGCACTGCATTATAATCATGCCTTGCTTTTGACCCCGAACAGCCCCATCCACCTAATTAACCAGGCTTGCTTCTGAAAAGATCATAGACTATAGGAACTGGCAAGGACCTTTGAGAATGCGTGCCTTATCCATGTTACAAATGAGTAAACCCAGGCTCAAAGAGGGGCCTTCACTTGTTCAAGGTCATGGCGAATCCACTGACTCCCAGGCTAGTGGTCTTTTCGGGGTTTTGTCCTGGGAACCCTGGAGGATCTTCCAGGCCCTTTGGCTATTTGCAGGCCTCAAGAGAGGAAGATTTGTGCTTCCCCAAGGAAATTGTTACTTTTTTTTAACGCACAAGTGATGTTGAGAGCAGTTCCAAAAGAGAGGGGACAAAAATGTTCTTAACAGTAAAGTTTTCACAGAAGTAAGTGTAGCACCTCCCGAGTATAAGTGTGTTTGTTTAAAACAAAAATTTTCATAATGTTACTTTATGATCATACCTTAGATACATCCCACATAGCTGTGGCTCTTTTAAGAAACCTCAACATTGAAAGTCACACTTGCCAAACAGAAAAATGAGGATGAGGGCATTGTCCTGGTCGTTCTCTATCTCACCATCCACCCTGAGGCCCCTTCTCCCTGCTTCTCTGCCCTGCTCTGTGCCTCCGGGAGGCCGATTCCTCTACCCGCAAGTTCTGGGCTTGGGACTTCCCCGGTGGCACAGTGAGTAAGTGCTCCCAATGCAGGGGGCCCGTGTTCGACCCCTGGTCAGGGAACTAGAGCCCACATGCATGCCGCAACTAAGAGTTCACATGCCACTACTAAGGAGCCTGCCTACCGCGGCTAAGACCCGGCACAACCAAATAAATAACTTTTTTTTTTTAAAAAAAGACCTGGGCTCGCTTGCCCTCCAGCGCAAGGCACCAATAGAAGGAAAGGTCAGGGTGTTTATTCCTGCTTCTCACGGCAGGCAGTTCTGGCAGATGCTGTGGCCCCTCGTGGCTAGATTCCAGGAGTACCATCTCCTCCCAGGCCCCTTCAGGCCCAGGGGTAGCACCAGCCTCCTGCTGTCCCTGGGGGTCTCACCACCCCTTGTTGGCTGCTTGGTCCTGGCCCACTACTGCCTAAACAGCCGCCGTTCAATTCTCTGTGGCTGAGGTGTCTTCACGAGCATTTCCTGTAGGGACCGTGACACGTACAGAAATGAGTTTGAGTTGGTGAAAAACATACACTGCCTTTTGTGAGCATGGGGTGCATTTCAACATAATTGAATTTGGGACTTCCCTGGCAGTCCAGTGGTTAAGACTCTGCACTTCCAATGCAGGGGGCTCAGGTTCGATCCCTGGTCGGGGAACTAAGATCTCACATGCCATGGGGTGTGGCCAAAAAAAGTAAAAAAAAAAAAAAAAAAAAAGAATTGAATTTGCCAAATGTCCCCTTAGCCACGCCCACAGTCAGTCACACTGCTTAAAGCAAGGTGTGCTGTCAGGCTGCAGGCCCTGCTGTGGCTCCGTGCTGGAACTCCAAGGAAGGACCCAGAGGAGCCCAGCCCAGCCCCCTCCACGTCTCCTGAGACCACTCCCGCTCTCAAATGCAGGAACTGGGACCTCAGAGCATTAAGTCCTCCTGAATCTGGGCCCTGCAGGACTTTGGGGAATAACTTGGACCATCCCCATCAGGTAGGCCGTGAGAAGGCATCAGGGAACGGAGGAAGGGGGGATCTCAGAGTGGGTGGGCAGGACAAACGAAGGAAAGCTCGCTGGCGTGGGCCCTCCATATGCGTCCCCACCCCCAGGCACCTCCTCCATGTTTCCCCTTCCAGTGGTAACAGTCACTGCAGCAAGGAGGGCTCCTGTCCTGTGGTCACTGCCTCCATCCTGGGCCTGATGTGGGAGGAGGGCAGCTGAGAAGTTTCTCACATTTGAATGGCCCATTGCCATGTTCCTGACCCATCTGACCCCCTACCCCTGACTGTCCCAGCCAATGAGATCTCACCCTGAGAGTCCAGGAAACATCACCATCATCCTCATCATCCCTGGTAGAAGCGTCACTTACACGCGTGTATTTCCAGTGTTCCAGTGTCCCACATCCATCACATCATTTAGTCTGTGGAGGTCAGCAGAGGAGGATTCTGAGACCGGGGGGCAGGGACAGCATCTAACCACGTGATGCTTTAAAAACACTTGTTGAATGAATGGACGCCGAGGGCCACACCAGTGTACATCACCCCTTCCTCAAGCTAAAAAAAATTTTCTTTAATTGCCATATTATTGGACAACCTGGGTAGTTCTGCCTGGAAGATCTTTCCAGCATCCCAGGGGGCATCCCCCTGGCTGCGTACACAAGTGCACCGCACTGTCACCCACTTATCCCCCCTCCAGACGCCAGGACCACACATCTCGGGCAGCATGCCCACTCTGTCCCACTCCACACTCATCAGCTTCGGAACTGAGAACCGGTATTTGAGCCGTGGTTGAAAGCAGCACACTTGTGGGGTGCCCAGACCTGGTTAGGACGGAAGGCAGCTGCGTGTAGGCACATGTGCCGGTGGGCGTGTGCACACTCTAGCTTTTCAGTGTGTGTGCAGGGGCTCACACCCACCTCTCCAGGACTCCGTGCCCACCCTCATGCTCTCAATAAACAAACATATGGCTGTGATATGAATGCTACACCCTTAAATGCGACGCCCTTGCACAGCAGACAACCCAAATACCTGAACAGACAGACTCTGGTCCTGTGGATGCTACCCCTATTTTATGGGTGAGGAAACTCTTGCCCAATTCACAAAAGCAGCTTTTTTTTTTTTTTTTTTTTGTGGTATGCGGGCCTCCCTCTGCTGTGGCCTCTCCCGTCGTGGAGCACAGGCTCCGGACGCGCAGGCTCCGCGGCCATGGCTCCCGGGCCCCGCCGCTCCGCGGCATGTGGG
>NW_021146023.1:37116-37317 GCF_002837175.3 Physeter macrocephalus
GAGTCCGCCTGCTGATGCAGGGGACACGGGTTCGTGCCCCGGTCCGGGAAGGTCCCACATACCGTGGAGTGGCTGGGCCCGTGAGCCATGGCTGCTGAACCTGCGCGTCCAGAGTCTGTGCTCCGCAATGGGAGAGGCCACAACAGTGAGAGGCCTGCGTACTGCAAAAAAAAAAAAAAAAAAAAAAAACCACGGGGGCTG
>NW_021146023.1:37383-49699 GCF_002837175.3 Physeter macrocephalus
CTGCGCGTCCAGAGTCTGTGCTCCGCAATGGGAGAGGCCACAACAGTGAGAGGCCTGCGTACTGCAAAAAAAAAAAAAAAAAAAAAAAAGCCACGGGGGCTGGGGGAGGGATAAATTAGGAGTATGGGATTAACAGATACACACTACTATATATAAAATAGTAACCAACAAGGACCTACTGTATAGCACAGGGAACTATATTCAATATTTTGTAATAACCTATAAGGGAAAATAATCTGGAAAAGAATAGATATATATTTATACTTATATTAATATATATATAACCGAATCACTTTGCTGTACTCCTGAAGCTAATACAACATTGTAAATCAACTATACCTCAATAAATAAATTTTTAAAAAATTTATTTTAAAGTCACAGGGGATCAAGCACCTGCCTTGTTACCTATCTCTTTCCAAAACCAAGAGCCACCCGTGAGCTCCAAAACCCCCCAGGGACACAGGCTCTGCTGGCTGAGGCAGGAGTGGATGAAGCTGGCAAAGGTCCGCCTGAAACCCAAGCAAGGGCAGGTGGATTTCACGCTGGGCAGGAGACCCCACTGCTCTGCGCTGAGACCCGCAGACAGGCTGGCTCTGGAGAGGGCAGGAGGGGGTTGGAGCTGCCATCTCCCCTCCAGGGCTGATGGGAGAGGTACAGAGCTGCTTCCGCTGGCAGAAAGGAAGCAGCTCCGGGGAACGGCAAAGGGGGTTGAGCTTGGTTCGATCGCTTTGGCCTAAGAAGGCACTGCCCTCTGCCCAGCAATGACCAACATCAGAAGCCAGTTTCTAGAGGTCCCCCCACCGTGTATTGTCTACAGAGCTGGAAATCAAAAGGGGCCTTTTGGACTTCCCTGGCGGTCCAGTGGTTAGGACTCCGTGCTCCCAACGCAGGGGGCGTGGGTTCGATCCCTGGTCGGGGAACTAAGATCCTGCCTGCCTCAAGGGAAGGCCAAAAAAAAAAGAGGTGCGGGAGGGGACTTATGTCAGAAGAGATTTTTTTCATAAAGTTTAGCGCTCACACGGACTAGAAGGAACCATAAAGACATGTAATTCGAGCTCAGCACCCTTATTTCAAAGAAGAGGAAACTGAGGCCCAGAAGGGCAGGTAACGAGGCCAGCCAAGTTCGGAATAGCTGGCAGGCCTGGGACCCACGGCCAGATCCCTTCCTGCCATTCCAATAGGCCTTTTTTTCCATTCATGTCTGAACCATTTCTGAATCGTATACTCCTATCTGAGGATGCCAAATTGGTGGGCAGGTCCTGGAGCTCAGGCTGCCAGTGTGCCCAGCCTCTCTGGATTTCTCAGCAATGGTGCAACCGGCCTCACCAAGAGAATCGAGAAGCAAAGAATCCCTCCCATTACCCACTCATGCAACTAGCAGTGCCACTGAGTGGACCCAGTCTGACCTGTCAGGGCTGGGTGTGCAGCCTCCCTAGGCCTCATCCTCCCATTACAGAATATAAAAGGCACAGGACATCCGGGTTAATAAACAGCTTTATTTGCCCTTGACAGCATCAATTTTCTTACATTCTCAATTAATTTGCCATTAAAGTGCTGGAAATTTTCTTAATCACAATAACATTTGTTAAAAGAAATCAGAATTAATATCAGGAACGTGGCGATCACAAAGAAAACATTTCTCTTACAACACACGGAATGGAAGGCCCTCGTGTTGAGTTGGTGGGTTGGCTAATCTGCAAACAGATTCTAAATTCCCTCTCACCGTGAGCAGGGACCGCCACCCCTGGGGAAGAAAAAGCAACGCTAAAGAGTTCTAGAAACACCCACACGCCCTGCCTGGCGGCTCCTCTCAGCCATCTTTGGGTGTTTCCTGTTTGAGTAGATCCAACGGGAGGAGAAATGAAGGCCTGGGCCCCCTCGACTGCCTTCTCCGACCCCCACCCTTACTAACATAAGCCCCAAAAGTCATTACAATGAAAAAGTGGGTTTCCATGACCCCAACACTAACAATGTTCAGTAAAAATGAGGATAATAAACACAAAAGCTTGCTTAGTAAACAGGAGCTCTCAGCGTTCAATGCAAAAAAAAAAAAAAAAAAACTGAAATCTTAAGGCAAATACTGTTGACTGCACACGGGCTGGACGAAGAACTTAGAACTCTTTACCTATCTGTAAAGCTCCAGGAGGAGCCTAAAGGCGCTTGGCTGAAAAGCCACTTGCCCCTGCCAGAGGCCAGATGTTTGCGTTACTGCTGAGGCTGTCGGCGTGTTTCTCTTTGGAGTTTATATACAAACACACCCAAGGCTGATGTATTTTTATACATATATGTACACACACACACACACACACACAGAGGCCTGCTACTCTTTCTTTGTGGAAACTGCCAGCTCCACCTCGGGAAGCTGGATGCCAACCTTAGTCCCACTGTCACTGCTAGAAGAAGATGACAGTCGAGACTTCTTAGAGGCCAAGGACACTCCACTCCCCTGTAACTTGCCTGCCTCATCATCACTCCCAGTCACCTCATAATGACCTTTGCTCTTTGACCCCAATCCACCGAAGGTACCAAATTTCAGCTTCCCATGTTTCCCTTTGACTTTCCCGCCTTCCAGCGACACTTCCCCACCTTCGAACTCCAAAGTTCCCGGAGGGGTAGAAGATGCAGAGTGTTCCCTTTCTTCACTGAAGGAATTTGAGCGGCGCTGTGGCTTCTTGCTTTTGAATAAGGAGAATTTGCCTTTGGGCGAAGATGTTTCCACTTCGGCCTCTCCTTCCAGAGAGCCTAGGCTGGCCTTGGAGCTCTTCAGGTCACCTTTGGACCCTGAAATGGATGCTTCCGGTGAGCCGGTGACACCAGCTTTCCCTTTAGGTTTGGAAAAGTTGAACTTGGGCATTTTGATTTTGGACTTTTTAAGTTTGACATCAGACTCTTCCCATTCGCCCTCTCCGGCACCAGACTGGACACTGGCCTCCGCTTTAGGGAAGTTAATATCCACCCCTACTTCTCTGCCAGCCAGCTCACGGCCAGAGAAGGTGAACTTGGGGATCTTCATCTTGGGGAATGTTACTTTTCCAGATCCGCTTTCCAAGTGACCTTGAGGCCCAGACACGCTCAGCCCAGGACCCTGAAGTCCAGTCTGGCCTCCTTTGACACCTCCTTCTATCTTTGGTCCTGAGAAATGAAGTCCTCCGGCAAACTTAGGTGCATCCAAGTTGAGAGCGGAGGAGACCTGGGGTCCTTTCCACTCCCCCCCGGAACCTTTGACGCTCACATGCCCCTCACCCAGGCTGATATCTGGGGCACTGACACCCCCTGAAACATCCATGCCTCCTTTGATTTTCGGGCCCTTCAAGCTGACGCCAAAATCTGACTCAGGAGATGCCACGTTAAATGAAGGCCCTTTCATGCCAATGTCAGGAAAGGCCCCGTGGAAACCTATTCCCGAACCTTTCAGATCACCTTTGATTTCGGGACCAGAAATTTGCCCGGTTGGGAGTTTCACATTCACACCTGGCAGCTCCACCTCACATCTGGATGACTTAATTCCAGGCATTTGGAGGTTTCCTTCTAGGCCTTGAACGCTGATGCCTGGAAGACCTCCTCCAACCGTGGGGCCTTTCATCTCACCACTGGCCCCGAGGCTGCCTTTTACTTTTGGTCCTTCCAAGTTCAAGTCCACATCTGGTGCTGAGATTTGAGGGCCAGAGATCTGAGGCCCTTTCAGGTTCAGGCCTCTGAGGCTCAAATCTATGCCGGGCCCCTTTAGTTCTCCAGCAACTTGTGGCCCCTTGACACTGATGTCCAAGTCGGACCCTGGGGCGGAGATGCCAAACTGGGGCAGCTTCCCCTTAGGAAGTCTGATACCACCTTCAGGTGCCTCCAAGCTTAGATCAGGAGCACCTACGGATACTTCAGGACACTTGATGTCACCAGAGACAGCCAGGTCTCCCTGCAGGCTTGGTCCCTTCAGGGTCACATCTGGCGCTCCGACATCAAGCATTGCTGCGGCATCGATTCCAGGCACTTTCACACCATCACCTTCCACCTTCACCTTTCCACCGACACCTCTGAGGTCAAGCCCGGGAGCATGCACCTTCATGCTGGGAACAGATACATCCAGGCCTCCCTTCAAACTTGGTCCTTTCAAGTTCAGGTCAAGGTCAGGTCCAGAGACTTTTGGCGCAGAGAGGTTCACTGAAGGCAAGTCTACTTTTGGCCCTTTCAGAGACACATCGGGCCCTTCAAGCTTAACATCCTGTGCGCTCAAGCCTCCTTCTAGAGAGGGCAGCTGGACCTCAGCTCCCCCACCCTCCATCTTCACACCAGGGACGCCGATCTTGGGCATCGAAAACTTGGGGAACTTAATTTTCGATTCTGGACCTTGCAGATCTACATCTGGTCCTTCCAGTCCCACACTGGGGACATCACCCTTTATCTTTGGTCCTTTCAAGTTAACATTCACATCAGGGAAGGAGACTTGAGGGGCAGAAATGTTGAATGACGGTGCTTTCAATTTAGCATCTGGGCCTTCAATGTTGATGTCAGATGCATCCAAGTTTGCCTGCACCCTGGGGCCTTTCAAGTCGCCCTCTATTTTTGGCCCTGAGACATCCACACCTGGCACCTTGAACTTGGGAGCCTTCAGCTTGACGTCAGGACCTTCCACATTAATCCCTGGTGAGGAAATATCCAGATCAGGTGCCTGGATTTCACCCCCCATTTGGGGGCCAGGGAGGGAAGCTTCAGCTTTAAATTTAGGTGATTTAATGTCAAATTCTACGTCTGGAAAGTACATTTTTCCAAACATAGGTTTCTTGGCCTTGGGAGATTTCACGTCGACTTTAAGCGAGGCATCCGGCCCTGCAACGTTGACATCTACGTCGGGAGACTTGAGGCTGGCATCAATCTCACCCCCAGGAGCATTCAAATCAAATCCTTGTTTTTTGGCCTTAATTTTAGGACCACTCATGTGAATTTTAGGCATTTTAAACTTACTCTTCTTGCCCTTGCCACCAACACTAATTTCAGGAGCCTCAACGTTCAGCTCCGCCTCAGGAACTGTCACATCAAGCGAAGGTGATTTGAAGTCAGCTTTGGGGCTTTTTGCCCCAAACCCAAACTTGGGTTTCTTAAATTTGGGAATTTTCACATCTGGCCCCTCAGTGTTCATATCTGGGCTCTCCACGTGCACATCTAAGCTTGGAGCTTCTAAATTAACTTTGGGTCCCTTGAGGTCCAGTTCACCATCTTCTAATTTGGGACCAGAAACTCCAATTTTGGGTGCCTTGAGATGCAGATCAATGTCAGGAGGAGTTACTTTAGGGGCAGATATATCCAGTGATGGCATCTTCAAATGTGGGCCACTGAGCTTGGCATCAGGGCCTTCAAAATCCAGACCTGGACCTTTAAGGTCTACTTCTGGGCCTTTGAAAGTCCCTTCAATCTTAGGGACAGACACATCGAAATCTCCTTTGCCTGTGGATCCTTTCAAATCCAGGTCGACGTCAGGCATGGAGATTTGGGGAGCTTTGATATTTATCTCCGGCATCTTGAACTTGGGGCCCTTCAGTTTCGCATCTGGGCCTTCAATATCCACATCTGGAACGTCAACGTCCACCTTGGGCCCTGAGACGTCAATGTCAGCCTTGGGCAGGCTCACGTCCACTTCGGGGCCCTCTCCTCTGAAGCCAGGCATGCTGAACTTGGGCATTTTCACCTTAGGCATCTTCAGGTGCCAGTCTGGGCCCTGAACGTCCACATCTGGGACATCAATGTCCACTTTGGGGTCCTTGATGTCAACTTCAGGGCCCTTGAGGTCACCTTCCACCTTAGGCAGAGAAACATCCACATCTCCCTTTACTTTGGGTCCTTTCAGGTTTAAGTCAATGCCAGGCATGGAGATCTTAGGAGCTTTGATGTTCATCTCCGGCATCTTGAACTTGGGGCCCTTCAGTTTCGCATCTGGACCTTCAATATCCACGTCTGGAACATCAACGTCCACCTTGGGCCCTGAGACGTCAATGTCAGCCTTGGGCAGGCTCACGTCCACTTCGGGGCCCTCTCCTCTGAAGCCAGGCATGCTGAACTTGGGCATTTTCACCTTAGGCATCTTCAGGTGCCAGTCTGGGCCATGCACGTCCACATCCGGGACATCAATGTCCACTTTGGGGCCCTTGACAGCAACTTCAGGGCCCTTGGGGTCACCTTCCATCTTAGGCAGAGAAACATCCACATCTCCCTTTACTTTGGGTCCTTTCAGGTTTAAGTCAAGGTCAGGCATGGAGATCTTAGGAGCTTTGATGTTCATCTCCGGCATCTTGAACTTGGGGCCCTTCAGTTTCGCATCTGGACCTTCAATATCCACGTCTGGAACATCAATGTCCACCTTGGGTCCTGAGACGTCAACGTCAGCCTTGGGTAGGGTCACATCCACTTCAGGGCCCTCTCCTCTGAAGCCAGGCACGCTGATCTTGGGCGCCTTGAGGTGCAGGTCAGGCATTTTAAACTTGGGGCCCTTCAGTTTCCCTTCTGGACCATGAACATCAATGTCGGGAGTGTCTATGTGCAGCTTAGGGCCTTTAACATCTATTTTTGGGCCTTTCAGATCTCCTTCCAGTTTAGGGATGGAAGTGTCCAAATCTCCTTTTATCTTAGGTCCTTTCAAGTGCAAATCGATGTCACTCATGGAGATTTGTGGGGTTTTAAAATGGACATCAGGCATCTTAAATTTGGGTCCTTTGAGTTTCCCTTCAGGACCTTCAAGGTCCACCTCTGGCCCTTTCAGATCACCTTCTACCTTAGGCAGTGAAAAGTCCACATCCCCCTTTACCTTTGGCCCTTTCAGATTTAAGTCAAAGTCAGGCATGGAGATCTTGGGGGCTTTAATATTCATCTCTGGCATCTTAAATTTAGGCCCCTTCAGTTTTCCATCTGGACCTTCAATATTGATATCAGGAGTGTCAATGTCCACTTTGGGGCCCTTGATGTCCACCTCAGGGGCCTTGAGATCACCCTCAACTTTGGGCAGAGAGATATCAACATCACCCTTCATTCTGGGGCCCTTCAGGTTAAAGTCAAGGTCAGGCATGGAGATTTTAGGGGCTTTGATGTTCATCTCCGGCATCTTGAACTTGGGGCCCTTCAGTTTCGCATCTGGACCTTCAATATCCACGTCTGGAACATCAACGTCCACCTTGGGCCCTGAGACGTCAATGTCAGCCTTGGGCAGGCTCACGTCCACCTCTGGGCCCTCTCCTCTGAAGCCAGGCATGCTGAACTTGGGCATTTTCACCTTAGGCATCTTCAGGTGCCAGTCTGGGCCCTGAACGTCCACATCTGGGACATCAATGTCCACTTTGGGGTCCTTGATGTCAACTTCAGGGCCCTTGAGGTCACCTTCCACCTTAGGCAGAGAAACATCCACATCTCCCTTTACTTTGGGTCCTTTCAGGTTTAAGTCAATGCCAGGCATGGAGATCTTAGGAGCTTTGATGTTCATCTCCGGCATCTTGAACTTGGGGCCCTTCAGTTTCGCATCTGGACCTTCAATATCCACGTCTGGAACATCAACGTCCACCTTGGGCCCTGAGACGTCAATGTCAGCCTTAGGCGGGCTCACATCCACTTCGGGACCCTCTCCTCTGAAGCCAGGCATGCTGAACTTGGGCATTTTCACCTTAGGCATCTTCAGGTGCCAGTCTGGACCGTGCACGTCCACATCTGGGACATCGATGTCCACTTTGGGACCTCTGATGTCAACCTCAGGGCCCTTGAGGTCACCTTCAACTTTGGGCAGAGTAACATCCACATCACCCTTTACCTTGGGGCCCTTCAGATTCAGGTCAACTTCAGGCATGGAGATCTTGGGTGCCTTGAGGTGCAGGTCAGGCATTTTAAACTTGGGGCCCTTCAGTTTCCCTTCTGGACCATGAACATCAATGTCAGGAGTGTCTATGTCCACCTTGGGTCCTGAGACATCAATGTCGGCCTTGGGCAGGTTCACATCCACTTCAGGGCCTTCTCCCTTGAAGCTGGGCATGCTGATCTTGGGCATTTTTATCTTGGGCATCTTCAGGTGCCAGTCTGGGCCATGCACGTCCACATCTGGAGCATCAATGTCCACTTTGGGACCTCTGATGTCAACTTCAGGGGCCTTTAGGTCACCTTCCACCTTAGGCAGAGAAACATCCACATCTCCTTTCACCTTAGGACCTTTCAGGTGTAAATCAAAGTCAGGCACGGAGATCTTGGGGGCTTTGATGTTCATCTCAGGCATCTTGAACTTGGGGCCCTTCAGTTTAGCATCTGGACCTTCAATATCCACATCTGGAATATCAACGTCCACCTTGGGTGCTGAGACATCAATGTCAGCCTTGGGCAGGTTCACATCCACCTCTGGGCCCTCTCCTCTGAAGCCAGGCATGCTGAACTTGGGCATTTTTATCTTGGGCATCTTCAGGTGCCAGTCTGGGCCCTGAACGTCCACATCTGGAGCATCAATGTCCACTTTGGGGCCTTTCATGTCAACTTCAGGAACTTTAAGCTCACCTTCCACTTTTGGTAGAGACACATCCACATCACCCTTCACTTTGGGGCCCTTCAGATTAAGATCAATGTCAGGCATGGAGATCTTGGGGGCTTTGATGTTCATCTCTGGCATCTTGAACTTAGGACCTTTCAACTTTCCCTCTGGTCCTTCAATATTCACATCAGGGCCTTCAATGTCCACCGTGGGTCCTGACACATCAATGTCAGCTTTGGGCAGATTCACATCCACTTCTGGGCCCTCTCCTCTGAAGCCGGGCATGCTGAACTTGGGCATTTTCATCTTGGGCATCTTCAGGTGCCAGTCGGGGCCTTGAACGTCCACATCTGGAGCATCAATGTCCACTTTGGGACCTTTGATATCGATCTCAGGGCCTTTCAGATCTCCTTCAGTCTTGGGAAGGGAAACATCTATATCACCCTTCACCTTGGGCCCCTTCAGGTTTAAATCAATGTTAGGCATGGAGATCTTGGGTGCCTTCAGGTGCATCTCTGGCATCTTGAATTTGGGTCCCTTCAATTTCCCCTCTGGGCCTTCAATGTTAATATCAGGAGTTTCAATGTCCACTGTGGGGCCCTTGATGTCCACCCCAGGGGCCTTGAGGTCACCTTCCACTTTTGGCAAAGACACATCCACATCACCCTTTAGTTTGGGTCCCTTCAGGTTAAAGTCAAGGTCAGGCATGGAGATTTTGGGAGCTTTGATATTCATCTCTGGCATCTTGAATTTGGGGCCCTTCAGTTTTGCATCTGGACCTTCAATATTCACATCTGGGGCATCAATGTCCACTTTGGGGCCAGAAATACCAATGTCAGCCTTGAGCAGGTTCACATCCACCTCTGGGCCCTCTCCTCTGAAGCCAGGCATGCTGAACTTGGGCATTTTCATCTTGGGCATCTTCAGGTGCCAGTCAGGGCCTTGAACGTCCACATCTGGGACCTCAACGTCCACTTTGGGCCCTTCGATGTCCACACCTGGCACGTTCATTTCACCTTCTATCTTGGGCACAGACACATCCGCATCCCCTTTGACTTTGGGGCCTTTCAAGTGTAAGTCCACATCAGGCGTGGAGATCTTGGGAGCTTTGATGTTCATATCAGGCATCTTGAATTTGGGACCTTTTAAGCCTCCCTCTAGACCTTCCACACGGATTTCTGGGCCCTCAATGTCCATTCTGGGACCCTCTATGTTGATATCTCCTTTTGGCAGATCCACAGCCATATCTGGCCCTTCTGCTTTTAAGCCGGGCACACTGAACTTGGGCATTTTCATCTTGGGCATTTTCAAATTCCAGTCTGGACCATGAACGTCCACATCAGGGGCATCAAGATGAACTTCTGGTGCCTTAATGTCCACTTTGGGTCCTTTAAAATCCCCTTCTAAATTAGGACCTGCAACATCTAAGTCTCCTTTGACTTTAGGACCTTTCAGATTTAACTCCACATCAGGCATCGACACTTTAGGAGACGAAATACTCAAGAAAGGCATTTTGAACTTGGGTCCTTTCACTTTTCCTTGGACCTCAGTATCGGGAGCATTAATGTCCACTTTGGGACCTGTTACATCAACATCTGGCTTTTTGACTTTGACATCTACCTCAGGTGTCTGAACTTTGGAGCCTGAAAAATTAAATTTGGGAAGCTTAAAACGAGATTTCTTTGACTTGCCTTCAATATTGAGCTTAGGACCAGAAATGTCCACTTCTGGGCCCTTTACATCTAACTTGGGAGCTTTAATGTCACCTTCCAGTTTGGGTCCAGAAACATCAACATCTCCCTTAAGTTTTGAGCCTTTCAAATTCAGGTCAATTTCTGGCATGGAGATCTTGGGCATGTTTACATGCATATCAGGCATCTTCAGCTTTGGACCTTTTAATTTGCCTTCTGGGCCATGAATGTCAATATCTGGCGCATCTACATCTATCTTCAGGCCTTTGATGTCAAGAGAAGGCCCTTTCAAATCACCTTCTACATTTGGAGGTGAAATATCCACCTCTCCTTTCATTTTAGGGCCTTTAAGATTAAGGTCCAAATCTGGCATTGATATCTTAGGAGCTTTGATATTCATCTCTGGCATCTTGAACTTGGGACCCTTCAGTTTTGCATCTGGACCTTCAATATTCACATCTGGAACATCAATGTCCACCTTGGGTCCTGAGATGTCTATGTCAACCTTGGGCAGGTTCACATCCACCTCTGGGCCCTCTCCTCTGAAGCCAGGCATGCTGATCTTGGGCATTTTTATCTTGGGCATCTTCAGGTGCCAGTCTGGGCCATGAACGTCCACATCTGGAGCATCAATGTCCACTTTGGGGCCTTTCATGTCAACTTCAGGAACTTTAAGCTCACCTTCCACTTTTGGTAGAGACACATCCACATCACCCTTCACTTTGGGGCCCTTCAGATTAAGATCAATGTCAGGCATGGAGATCTTGGGGGCTTTGATGTTCATCTCTGGCATCTTGAACTTAGGACCTTTCAACTTTCCCTCTGGTCCTTCAATATTCACATCAGGGCCTTCAATGTCCACCTTGGGTCCTGAGACGTCAATGTCAGCTTTAGGCAGGTTCACGTCCACTTCTGAGCCCTCTCCTCTGAAGCCAGGCATGCTGAACTTGGGCATTTTCATCTTGGGCATCTTCAGGTGCCAGTCTGGGCCTTGAACATCCACATCTGGAGCATCAATGTCCACTTTGGGGCCTTTGATGTCAACTTCAGGGGCCTTTAGGTCACCTTCCACCTTAGGCACAGAAACACCCGCATCTCCTTTCACCTTAGGACCTTTCAGGTGCAAATCAAAGTCGGGCACAGAGATCTTGGGGGCTTTGATGTTCATCTCAGGCATCTTGAACTTAGGACCTTTCAACTTTCCTTCTGGCCCTTCAATGTTAACATCAGGGCCTTCAATGTCCACTTTGGGTCCTGACACATCAATGTCGGCCTTGGGCAGGTTCACATCCACTTCTGGGCCCTCTCCTCTGAAGCCAGGCATGCCGAACTTGGGCATTTTCATCTTGGGCATCTTTAGGTGCCAGTCTGGGCCTTGAACGTCCACATCAGGGACATCAATGTCCACTTTGGGGCCTTTGAGGTCAACTTCAGGTCCTTTAAAATCTCCCTCTACCTTGGGGCATGTGATATCCACATCTCCTTTCATCTTTGGACCTGTCAGATTAAGATCGATATCTGGCATGGGTATCTTTGGAGTCTTAAAATGCATTTCAGGCATTTTAAACTTTGGACTTTTCCACTTTCCTTCTGGTCCTTCAATGTTAACATCAGGGCCTTCAATGTCCACTTTGGGTCCTGACACATCAATTTTGGCCTTGGGCAGGTTCACATCCACCTCTGGGCCCTCTCCTCTGAAGCCAGGCATGCTGATCTTGGGCAATTTTATCTTGGGCATCTTCAGGTGCCAGTCTGGGCCCTGAACGTCCACATCTGGAGCATCAATGTCCACTTTGGGGCCTCTGATGTCAACTTCAGGGGCCTTTAGGTCACCTTCCACCTTAGGCACAGAAACATCCACATCTCCTTTCACCTTAGGACCTTTCAGGTGCAAATCAAAGTCAGGCATGGAGATCTTGGGGGCTTTGATGTTCATCTCTGGCATCTTGAACTTAGGACCTTTCAACTTTCCCTCTGGTCCTTCAATATTCACATCAGGGCCTTCAATGTCCACCTTGGGTCCTGAGACGTCAATGTCAGCTTTAGGCAGGTTCACATCCACTTCAGGGCCCTCTCCTCTGAAGCCGGGCATGCTGAACTTGGGCATTTTCATCTTGGGCATCTTCAGGTGCCAGTCTGGGCC
>NW_021146024.1:0-20163 GCF_002837175.3 Physeter macrocephalus
CGTGGCCGCTGAGTCTGCGCGTCCGGAGCCTGCGCTCCGCAACGAGAGAGGCCACAACAGTGAGAGGCCCACGTACCGCAAAATAATAAAAAAAATAATAAATAAATAAATAAATAAAACTGTTCTAAAATATAAAATTTACTAAGAAATAAAAAAAAGACAGCTCCATGATAAAGAGCTTTTGCAGGTTAATATGAAAAAATATATATATAATGAGCAAATCAACAGGGAAAAAAGGACAAAGGAAACAAATGAGCTTACAAAAACAGAAACACAAATGACCAATAAACATTAAAAAATCAACTTATATAAGAAATAAAAATTAAAACAACAATGAGAGACCATTTTTCACCAGTGACATGGGCCAAGATTTAAAAGTTTGTTAATTGTCAGTGTGAGCAAATTTGTCAGTGTGAGCAAAATTGTGGCAACTTACACATCACTGGAGATAATATAAAATAGTACAATTTCTTTGGTGATCAAGTTAGCAGTATCTTTCACAATGCGCATGTGCTTTCACTCTGCAATTTCACTTTGGGGAATATATCCAACCATTATCTTTACACATGTTTGCATGGGTATAAATTCACTGCAGTGATGTTTATAATTTAAAAATATTCCCTAAAAGGTCATCAGTAGGGCTTCCCTGGTGGTGCAGTGGTTGAGAATCCGCCTGCCGATGCAGGGGACACGGGTTCGAACCCTGGTCTGGGAAGATCCCACATGCCGCGGAGCGGCTGGGCCCGTGAGCCATGGCCGCTGAGCCTGTGCTTCCGGAGCCTGTGCTCCGCAACGGGAGAGGCCACAACAGTGAGAGGCCCGTGTACCACAAAAAAAAAAAAGGCATCAGTAGAGGCTAGACAAAGAAACTATGGTTCAACTTAGAATGGAATACTTTACAGTCAGTAAAAAGAATGTTGCCAGAGCACTTTGCACTGTTTTTCAAGTACTCACACAGTCTTAGCCTCTAGCCTCTGTCAGTTCCTTCTCCCAGAGCTGAAGTCCCACCGTCATAAACTGGGCAACAGGCCCTCAGAAATAATCAGAAGATAAAAAGTCATACATATCTAATAACTTGAGCTAAAGAACCCAACCAAATTCTAATTTAGTTTTTGGTACTTTATGGAGAGTGTGGAGGAGGAGCCTCCAAAGCAAGAGCTGCTCTAAAACAGTAGGTAGACATCAGACATATTTGTTGCCCAATGAGTATTCACCACCCTCTCTCCCACTCAAAATTTTGTTGTTTGGGTGGAGTTAACCCCAGCCCCCAGTTCCCAGGATGAGAGCATGACCCAGCCTGGCCAATATGAGCAGTCCATCCCCCTTGCCATGGTAATTGGCTGAAGGATGGCCATGTGACCCAAAACAGGCCAATGGGATGACACTCTGAAACTTCTGCTAGAACCGCTGAGAAAGGGAAGCTGTCTTTCCAGGAGGGTTGTTCGTCTGGAGGGTTGCCTGCAGGTCCTGAGAGCCACCTCACTTCCACAAGGGAATAAAAAGGGAACAGAGGAAAGAGAAAGGACAGAGAGAGTAGGGCATTATTTGGTGACATTATGTGAGCACTTGAATCCAATTTTGCCTGAAACATGGAAAGTTCTTGGTGTTTTCAGTTACATAAACCAGTAAATTCCCTTTTTCTCTTAAGCCAATTTGAATTGAGAAAGCTGACTCAATCTGAAATCCTGGAAGCAGGGGCCAAGGCTGATCATGTTAGGAGTGTGCCATGGAGTTCAGAAGGTGTCTTGCCTTCAAGAGTGCTCCCTGCCAGGGCTTCCCTGGCGGCGCAGTGGTTAAGAATCCGCCTGCCAATGCAGGGGACACGGGTTCGAACCCTGGTCTGGGAAGATCCCACATGCCACGGAGCAACTAAGCCTGTGTGCCACAACTACTGAGCCTGTGCTCTGGAGCCCGTGTGCCACAACTACTGAGCCTGCGTGCCACGACTACTGAAGCCCACACACCATGACTACTGAAGCCCACTCGCCTAGAACCAGTGCTCCACAACAAGAGAAGCCACTGCAATGAGAAGCCCGCACACCACAAGGAAGAGTAGCCATTGCCCACTGCAATTAAAGAAGGCCTACGCGCAGCAACGGGGGGCCCAACGCAGCCAAAAATAAATAAATAAATAAATTTATTTATTTTAAAAAAAGAAAAGAGTGCTCCCTGCCAGGCTGTCTGATCACTCAAGTCACGTCTTCAGGACCTTCTCAGAGCAATGGGCTTTTTTAACCAGGAGTGAAAGGTGACCTAAAACCTATATTAGGGTACTAGGGACTTCCCTGGTGGTCCAATGGGTAAGACTCCGCACTCCCAATGCAGGGGGCCCAGGTTCGATCCCTGGTCGGGAAACTAGATCCTGCATGCATGCCACAGCTAAGAAGTCCACCTGCCATGACTAGAAAAAAAAGAAAGATCCCGCATGCCATGAAGATCCCGCGTGCTGCAACTAAGACCCAGTGCAGCCAAAATAAATAAATAAAATAAATAATAAAAAACAAATAAATAAAAAAAAATTTTAAACCTAATTAGGGTACTAATAATGATTTATGCTTCATCAGGTTCAGCCCAAGATCCAGCCCAGGCAGGCATCAGGGCAGAGAGAGTCAGAGCAGGAATCCAAGCTCTGCCCCTTTAAAACTCTTCCCGTTTCCTCCTCCATGAAGTGAGGGAAGGAATCAAACTACACAAAGTGATCTGGGAAGTTCTGGGGTCCTAGGGTGGTACCTCCTTTGCAGGGAGAGGGCACTGAGTAACTGCCCACTCCCCACCAGATCTTCAAACAGATTAACTCTACTTTTATCTGATTTATGTACTCAGGTGTCATCTGAAGAGTAGCTCCACTGCTAAATAATAATTTTGATTATTTGGACTTTGATTCTTGGAACCCTTGAAAGGCGGTTTGGGCTGAGCAGGCTGACCCATTGACCCCTCTCCTGCTCTGACATGCTGTGGTTTTTTTGACAATGTGAACTTGGATGGGCAGCCAGGCCCTGTGTTCAGGAAATATGAAGCAAAACAGAGGAGGAGTTAAGCCCCTGGGGAAGCCCTGAGTTCAAACCCTGACTCTTGTCACTTGCTTGCTGGGTGACATTGATTAACCACTTTCCTTCTCTGGGCCTCAGTTTCCTCATCTGAAAGCCTTCCCCTGAGTATCACTGTGAAGAGTAACTGAATCAATGCCTGATTATGGTAGAGCCAGTAGGAAGTGCTCTGGAAGCCAGGTTGCTATTATTAACTATATTATTGTTGTTCTTTGTATTCAGGCTACAGAATGTACCTGGTGAGAGGTGTTCCGGAATGCCACTTCAAAGATGCTCCTGGCCCTGGTTTCGGTGGGATGATTTGCGATGGGGAGGGGTCCCAGCCAGACATTCTTGGAGTCCTTCCAGGGCAGGAGTGGGCTGAGCAGGCTGCCCTGCATTCTAAGTTCCGCCAAGCAGAGGTCAGGCCCCTGGTTGAAACGGCCCTGAACATTCGGACAACGGGGACATGCGCCCAGCCCCTCTGCGATGCGTCTGAAACCCTCTTGGCCTGCAGTCTCGCCACCTGACACCAGCAGGCTCTGATTTCCCAGCCTGGGCAGGACTCGGTGGGGTAGGGGCAACCACCCACCTAGACGGGGACCTCTTCCCTCCCTTCCTAGGCCCCCCTTCTCAAACACCCTATCCCCCAAGTGCCCACAACCACCGCTCCGCGTGTAGGTGAACCGAAGCACCTCCTTGAACAGGAGAGATGAGAACTGTAGGTTGTGCCCTCTTGGGCGGGGCCCAGGCCGTGGCCGACCCCGGGCAGCAGAAGGAATGAGGGTCGGAGGGGGAGCCCCACTGCACAGAGAGCTAAGGCGCGGGGAGGAAAGTGAGGAGACCCCGCAACGAGTCTGTAAGGAGGACCGGGGTCCCTCCAAAGCCTGACGTCAGGAACAAGGTCCAGGATCCCGGCGACGATCGCTCTGGAGAACCGCAAAGACCAAAACCGTCTCCATCCGGAGACGCCGGATGGGGATGACCAGGTAGCGCAGCGCCTCTCGTTAAACCCGGCCCCGCTGCCTCCGCTCGAGAAGAAACTTCGGCCCAGCGCCCCCGCTCCTTCCCGCGCCCGGCCCAGCCTCAGCACGCGGGGCGCGCGGGTTCGCGTCCGCACCAGGCCCCGCGCCCCACGGTGCTCACTCACCAGCGCACCAGCTGCCAGCGCTTCTCCCCCGGCGCCCGGCGCCCCGTCATGCCTCCCGGCCGGCGCCAACTCCCTGTCCGCCACGGGCCGCACGGTGGAGGCGGCTCCGGCTGCCGCAGGCCAGTGCCGAGGGCGCGCTCCGCGGCGCGGGTCCGGCGGGCGGGGCGGGCA
Organism: Physeter macrocephalus; assembly: GCF_002837175.3. Taxonomy (NCBI): domain Eukaryota; kingdom Metazoa; phylum Chordata; class Mammalia; order Artiodactyla; family Physeteridae; genus Physeter; species Physeter macrocephalus. Next base: position 4,348 of record NW_021146024.1, read on the forward strand.
CGAGGCGACTGGGCCGGAGCCCAGGCGGTGCGGCCGGCAGCGCGCAGCGCCCCCGGGCAGCCGCCGGCCCCGCCCCTGGAGCCGGCCGGGGCTGGGTCACCGCGCTCCCTGCCGCGGCGGCGAGACCGCAGCCTGTCCGCCTCGCTGCCTTCACCCACGCCCCGCCTGCCCAGCGGCGCAGCAGAGCGGGCTTTCTGTGGAGCACCGGGCGAGGAGTCAGGTTCTCCGAATTCGACTGTGACGGAAACCTGACTTGCTGAGTGACTCGAGAGGGTTCACTTAATTCCTGTGCCTTACTTCCTTATGACACCTGTTCCGTCTGCCCAGGTATGCATAAAAATAATTAAACTACTATAAATGCTTTACAGATGCGTCTTACAGATTATTGAACTATTTTAAGGTAACAGTAATTAAAACAGTATGGCTTTGGTCCAGCACGCTGCCTGACCCTAGGATCAGCTCCACCCAGGCCTTCAAACTACTTTCACCCCAGAACGTTAGTTTGAGTTGAGCAGAGACCAACACGGCCCACAGCGTCCTGGGAGCCTGGTTTGAAGGAGCTGAGTTTTAGAAATGTTTATAAACACAGAGATTGTCTGTACATTGCACAGTGCAATTCACCTGCCTCTCATATCAGGACAATCCACATGCTTTGCAGGAGGGAAACTTCTGCAGAGAGGAGAAAATCTGGCTCCCGGTGTAGAGCCCCTGGGAGCTTATCTTCCCCTTAAGGGTGGTGGACCCATGCTCAGGAGCACTGGAAAAGTTTCCAGCGGAGTCCAAATGCTACTGACATCTGTCGCTATATCCATAGGCACCTTCCCCAGGGTGCAACAAAAATCAAGATTACATAAATCCTGAGAATCCTCATCTGAGCTTTCCACTAGGTCTCAACTAAAGAACTGACAGGAAGCAACAGGGAATGAAGAACTTAACCAATACAGAGGCATCATCTAAAAGATAACAGAGAAGGAGATATAGACAAGATAGGTTGGCAGCTCGCCTTTGACCTTTAAATATAGTGTCTAGCATGAGGCTAGCAATTGCCTTTGAGTATCCTTTCCTTAAGCTTCCCCAACATAATTAACAAGGAAACCAAGGAAACAGAATAGAAGGTCTAAAAACATCCCCACATGTGTGTATGTGTAATATATGTATTTCAAATTAGTGATAGATATGGTGATGCAACAATTAGCCATTTACAGGGGGAAAAAAAAGCAAGGCCTCTATTTCACATCACAAGATATATTTCAGATGAACTATAAATGTAAGTGTATAAATATGTATATAAAGGAGTAGAAAAAATGCATAGGTAAGTATTGTGATATTAAAATGGGGATGGATTGTTTTAAGCTTGGCATCAATGGCAGAAGCCATACAGGGAGAGATTAATGGATTTGACTAAAATAAAAATATTTAACCTTAGCACATCACAAAAGCACAATAAGCAAAATTAAAAGGCAAATGTCAGGGCTTCCCTGGTGGCGCAGTGGTTGGGGGTCCGCCTGCTGATGCAGGGGACACGGGTTCGTGGCCCAGTCCGGGAAGATCCCACATGCCAAGGCAAATGTCAAACTGGTTTAAAAAATATATGCCTGTATTTGAACATCCATATTCATAACACTGTTATTCACAATAGCAAAGGAGTGGAAGCAACCCAAGTATCCATGGATGGATTAATGGATAAGCAAAATGTTGTCTACACATACGATGGAATATTATTCAGCCTTAAAAAGGAAGGAAATTCTGACACGTGCTACAACATGGATGAACCTTGAAGATATTATGCTAAGTGAAATAAGCAAGTCACAAAAGAACAATACTGTATGATTTCACTTATATGAGGTTCCTAGAGTAGTTATATTTATAAAGAAAGAAAGTAGAATCATGGTTGCCAAGGTCTGGGGGTGGGGAGGGAAGAGTAGGCAGTTACTGTTTAATGGACACAGCATTTCAGCTTTGCAAGATGGAAAGAATTCTGGAAATGGATAGTGGTGATGGCTGCACAACAATGTGAATGTATTTAATGCCATTAAATTGTACACTTAAAAATAGTTACAATAGTAAATTCTATGTTATGTACATTTTACTACAATAAAAAATTTAAATGTTGAAAGTTTTTAGTATAAAGAAATAAGAAATGATAAATTCTCCAATAGAGAAATGGGCAAAGAACGTGAACAAACAATTCACAGAAGAAATATAAATAGATAATAGACACACTTTTTTAAAATATATTTATTTATTTATTTTTGGCTGTGTTGTTGGGTCTTCGTTGCTGCACACAGGCTTTCTCTACTTGCGGCGAGCGGGGGCTACTCTTCATTGCAGGGCATGGGCTTCTCATGCCATGGCTTCTCTTGTTGCCGAGCACGGGCTTTAGGCCAGCAGGCTCAGTAGTTGTGGCTTGCGGGCTCTAGAGCGCAGGTTCAGTAGTTGTGGCGCACGGGCTTAGTTGCTCCGTGGCATGTGGGATCTTCCCAGACCAGGGCTCGAACCCGTGTCCCTTGCATTGGAAGGCGGATTCCTAACCACTGCGCCACCAGGGATGTCCCTAGACACATTTTTAAATTTCAATATTACTGGAAATTAAGTATTTGAAAATGTAAATGTGATGGTATTTTTTTACTTGTCAAATTTGGAACAGTTGGTTGTTTTTGTGTTGTTGTTAATTATCCCATGCAGGGTTTGTATGGAGAAGGGAAGTAGGCTCTCCCAATCATGACTGAGGTCAGTGTACAAATTGGTTCAATTATTGTGCATGGCAATTTGACAGTATGATCAAAAGCCATCAGATGTGCATTTCTCTTGACTTAGTAATTTCTCTTTTTGGAATTCATCCTAAGGAGATAATTAGAAATGGGGGGGGGAGTCTTTGTAAAAGAATGTCCCTTACAACATTGTTTGCAATAGAGTAAAACTGAAGACAACACAAAAGTCCAACAGGAGATTAGTTAAGTGAAGAAGCAAGTCCATATGATGGGATATTATACAAATACTAAGAGAGACTTTTACTGACATGAAAAAAACAAGATATGTTTTGAAATGAAAAAAAATGTTACCAAGTAGAACTAATATATTAAGATATGTGTAGAAAAATCTGGAAGAACTACAGGAACATATGTAAAAAGTGATTTATCTCTGGGTGGGTGAAGTTATAGTGATTTTTATTTTATAGTTTTTCTTATCCATATATTCTAATTTTTCTAAATAAACATTATGTACAATAAGAAAAAAGACAATAAAAGTCACTTTTCAACTGATTAAGCTACCAAGATATTTGCCACATGGCTGTTTTTAACATTAAAAAATAGAAACAATCTAATTATCAAACAATATGAAAATGGATAGAGTACATTGTAGTTTATCAATACAGTGGAACAACAGTCTGCAGCAGGAGAAAAATGTTCATGCTACATTGCTAAGCCAAAAAGCAGACTACAAAATAAGATGTTTAAATTATACATAATTAAGATTTTATATAATAAAATTTTTTAATGTTAGGATTTGTTATGACCGAAAGGTATAAGTGGACAATTTTGTTTTTATATCTTTACTTATCAAAAATTCCTAAGTTTTCTACAATGAATAATGTGGGAAAAAAATTTTAATTTTGATATATAGGCATCGATTGGTGAATGAAAACATTTACTGATTTTTTAGATTTCCAACATACAAGTGGAAAAAGAAAACACTATACAGAACAGGGTGTGGTGCTATATGATGTCAGTACCTTAAAAATGGAAAAAAAAAAAAGCGTGTGTGTACGTATACACAGAATTTGTTAATGGTGGAAAACTTTGGGCAGAGAAGTTGAAGATGGAGGATGAGGAAGTTTTTACTTTTTTTTTTTTTTCCATCTTGCCTCGATCTCAGTTTTTACTTTTATAAGTATCAGCATGTCTTTTTTTTTTAAAGAATTGTCTGCGTAGTCTGTATATAATTCTGTACTATCTGGGTGGTGAGATTATAAGCTCTTTATCTTCTTTAAAAATTTTTTAAATTATTCAAAAATGATAGTGTATTTCAAACAAATAAAAGACAACAGCCAGCCACAAATAGCCAATTATCTTCAAGAGGCTGCAAGCATTGTGAAGACTCCACAGAAACATGGGGGAAAAAAGTTGTGATATAATATGGGTAAAAAAATCAGATACGCCAGGGAGTTCCCTGGTGGCCCAGTGGTTAGGACTCTGGGCTTTCACTGCTGTGGCCCGGGTTCAATCCATGGTCAGAGAACTGAGATCCCACAAATTGCGTGGCATGGCAAAAAAAAAAAAAAAAAAAAAAGATATGCCATGAAGATGACTATGTAAATCATCATTCATATGAACAAACTAGAAGATAATACACAAAAATAATACTAGTTGCACTAGAGAAGTAGGATTACAGGTAGATTTTTGTTACTGCATTTCCCAGCCTTTCTGAAGTATAATTCTAATGCTTCTGTAATAAAACACAATATTTAAAAGAATTGGCTGAAGGAAGTGGTACGTTTAAGGCAAAATGTGGGGCATTACGCGTGGCAAAGCTAGTACAAAGTTAGGGAAAAATTAAGGAAAAAAGTGGCCACAGTTACACCAGATCATGAAATAACTGGGGAGCTAGCTGCCCAAGATCATGGAAAGTGGTCTGAAATGGAAGAACTTCAGGCACAGGCGGTGGAACCTCTCAGGATCCCTTCAATGAAGTCTGTCGGGTGAGCGTCTGAGCTCTCTGCCCTAGAAGGAGGAGGATGTGGGCAGGGCTGAGGCAGAGGGGATGTGTCTGAAGCTGAATTGTGGCCTAGTACACACACACACACACACACACACACACACACACACACGTGCGCACACACACACACACACACACACAGCTCATTCCTGTTGCCATGCTAGGGGTTGAGGAATGATCTCAAACTCCAAAAGTCAGAGCTGAGATTTTAGGGACCATTTTATCCAAATCAGCCATTTCACCCCTGAGCAGCATGCAGCCTTGCCCTAGTTTGATCTTTCATTCTTAAGGTAAGCTGACTAAAAGGCTTATCCACAGTAACTTCTGGTTGGGTCTCCAGTCCCAGAGCTCCCAATCCCTCTAGCCACAGCATCCCAAGGGACCCAGATTGGGTGGTTTTTGGGGGTCAGGACAGATGGCCAGAGTCCTTGAAGAAAAGAGGGTATCCCTGTAACACTGTCACCTGCCCCCCTGTTTAGAGCATCTTGGTGTCCACCATTGCTGGAGCACTCAGTGGGCAGTAGCCTGGCAGAGAACAGCAAATGGGGCCCAAGTTGAGGAAGCTTGTGCCAGATATCTCCTTCCTCCAGAAACTTTCCACACGTTTCTCTACTCTGCTTTTGTCCCAGGAAGTCAACCTATGCAAGCAGTGTCAATGGACTCCCTTAACTTCTGGCTTCTGATTGGGACTGGCTGGAGGAGGCGCCAGCAGGAGATGGGGAGGAAAGAGGACAGTGAGGCTGGGATATTTATTCCTCAGCTCCCTCCCAGGTCCCTGTGGGTCAGACACTTCATTTTAAGGAAAGCCACAGCTCCTGCCAGGTAGCCCTCTCCCCATACTCATCCTTTCTGAATTCTCATAACTGCCTTCTCTTGTCCCTCCAGTCCTAGGGATGGTAACTTCTCTGCCTATCCTTTGTTCTTAAACTCTGCCCCACAACCTTGTAGATAGTCCCTTAACTCTCTTCAAATGATTCATTTTAAATGTGCTGTCTGTTCCCTGCCAGGACACCGACCAATGCAGAGCTGTTACCACTGTGGGTGCCTTCTGCCACCGCTGGAGTCACCTCCTCTCTGAGGGGCCTGATGAAGCCCACCTCTGGCTTTTTTTTTTAAGCCACTAATTTTATTTTATTTATTTATTTATTTGTTTGGTTGGTTGTTTTGTTGCGCCGGGTCTTAGTTGCAGCACGCGGGCTCCTTAGTTGTGGCATGCAAACTCTTAGTTGCGGCATGCATGTGGGATCTAGTTCCCTGACCAGGGATCGAACCCCGGCCCGCTGCATTGGGAGCATGGAGTCTTAACCACTGCGCCACTAGGAAAGTCCCCCACCTCTGGCCTTGATCGGGCTGGAGTTTGAATCCTGGCTCTGCTGCTTACAAGCTGGGTGGTATCAAACTTAACCTCTCTTGAGCCTCATTTTCTCCACCTACAAATGGGAATAAACCTTTCCAGTAGGATTTCTCGAAGTTTCAATGAGATTATGTGGGTAAAGTGCTCAGCTCAAAATAATGTTACTTCTGAGGCCTGATGTACACTTTTTATACAATTTAGTTTTCTTTGACTTGGTTACAAGTTTAATTTTGAAAATAGAAATATGATTTTTTTAAGTATTTAGTGGATGGCTTGGCATATAGAACATGCTTAATAAGTGTTATTATCAACATCATCACCTGCAATATCATAATCTCCATATGTCATAATATGTCTCTGGGTCTCCCCATAATGTCAGGTATAGGACCATGCAGTCAGCTTTGCTCAAAATTACTGTCCTCTGTGTGTTGACTGATTGTTAACCTCCTCCAAAGAGGCACCTCAAAGTCTCCTTGCCCAAAAGCTTAAGCCCTAGCTCTGCTGGTTCATCATTTTCAGTTATTCCTTGGATGCTTTTGTGCACATCTTTTGTTGTCTCACATGTGGATCTTCTTCCTGCAAGTGTCCCACGGACAGCCGTAGGGGCCCAGATGGGAGCTTGGCCCAGTGCAGGACTCTGTCAGAAGCGCTTCTTGTGTCAAGGCTGGAGCCCCCCATGACCAGGCAGGGCCACCCATCAGACAGGCATCTGGAGCTGTTTGCTTCAACTGGTGAAAAGCCAGAGCCCCAGGATCCATCTTTTTTTTTGGCCGCGTCGGGTCTTAGTTGCGGCATACGGGATTTTTCGTTCTGGTGCACGGGCTTAGTTGCCCCGCGACATGTGGGGTCTTAGTTCCCTGACCAGGGATCGAACCCGCGTCCCCTGCACTGGAAGGCAGATTCTTTTTTATTATTTTTATTTATTTATTTATTTTTGGCTGCATTGTGTCTTTGTTGCTGCGCGTGGGCTTTCTCTAGTTGCGGTGTGCGGGCTTCTCATTGTGGTGGCTTCTCTTGTGGAACACAGGCTCTAGGCACGCGGGCTTCGGTAGTTGTGGCACACAGGCTCAGTAGCTGTGGCTCGCGGGCTCTAGAGCGCAGGGTCAGTAGTTGTGGCGCACGGGCTTAGTTGCTCCGCAGCATGTGGGATCTTCCCGGACCAGGGCTCGAACCCGTGTCCCCTGCATTGGCAGGCGGATTCTTAACCACCGTGCCACCAGGGAAGTCTCTCCAGGATCCATCTTGATACTGGTCAAGGAGAAAAACATTTGGGTCCTGGTTATAACGATTCCATCTGCATGCACTTTACAAAACCCTTTCACTCTCACCTCATGGCAACCCCACAATGATCCTGTTGGCAGAGTAGATGTTGCTTTTCCTTTTCTACTATTTTAAGGAGGAACTGGAGCTCAGAGAGGTTAAGGCTTCCCCAAAATTACCTAACTGGTAAGTAATAGAGCTCAGACCAGAGCCCAGGTTTTCAGGTGCTTCATACCACATGTCTTCTGGGGATACAAAACATACCTTTCATCCTTCTTACAAATATCTCATGAAATTGAGAGGTTGGTTCATCAGAACTGGTAAATCTATGGTTTATCAGGCCCATAGCCCTGCTGGAGACACACACGCAATACATGGCCCAGGAATGCCGCCCCAGGAGGGACAGCAAGGGACGAAGCAGCAGGACTGGGCTGGCCTTTCTGCTTCTCTCCCAGGGCTTTCCTCAGGGGAGATGGGGTGAGGAGGAGCTACCTTCAGCACAGCTAGAAGCTAGAGTTACCACAGGGTGGGATTTGAGTTGCCTTTGAACCCCACTGCCTGTCAAGCCAACTAAGAGAGTAATTTCAATTTTTTGAGAATCTGCCAAGAGCAGCTAAAGCTTTTATCCATTGACGCTCAAGTCCAGTTAAGGTTTGAAAGTTGACTAGGAAGGACCGGGAGCAAAGGGATCCATAGAGAAAAGGCAGAATGACCTTTGATGAGTCGTTCGAACCTTCCCCAAGGCCCTCATGCGAAGGTCTCCCAGTTCTGGAGACAAAGGTAGAAGATTTCTCTGGATATTTGACTCAGGAGGGTAGGGAAGGAAGTATTCGGCTGGCAACAGAGTGGGAAAAGCCAGACCAGCCCTGTAGTCTGAAGCCCCTCAGCCCCTTCCTCCAGTCCCTGAAGGCAGGGATGGAAATGACTCACCCAGAGGGAACTCTGAACCAACTGCCACTCACGCAGTGCCACCTGGTCCCTTGCCATCATGAGCAAGAATGCCTACTGAGCACTCAGCACTGCTGTATGTACTTTACATGTATTATTTCATTTAAACCTCACAACAGCCCAAAGATCTTATGAGCCGTGTAGACCATCATTACCCCATTTTACAGATGAGGAGACTGGGGTCCGAGAAGGAGGAAGGTATTGGTAGACCCAGAATTAGAAGCCAAGCAGGCCGGTCCAGAAGCCTCCCATGTACAGTGAAAATGGATCAACCCCAATGTTCTGGACTTTAGTTAGGGTTTTAAAAGGATCTTCTCTTGGCTTTTGGGCCCCTCAAATAGAGGGAAAGGAGATGTCTTATTAACTGCCGCCCAGAGAGGTGATGTGACTCACCCAAGGTCACACAGCTAGTGACAGATCTGAGGCATAGGGTAGATTTTCTGACCCCTGGGCAGCTCACCCCCCAACCCCAACCCTTCCCTGGGCCAGTGGGGGGCACTGTCTCTGGTTTCTACGCCAGGGGGTGGGCAGAGGGGAGGAGCGGATCGCGGCCTGCGGGCCTGGGCGCTGTCCGCGGTGCTGATACGCCCGCCAAGCCCTTGCTCTCCAAGTGGCCGGCGGGTTCCCCGGGTTTCCCTTCCAGCTTCCAGGCAAAGCCGGCTCCGCGAGTTCGGCAGCCCTCCGGGGTCCTTAGGCCTGGCTTCCGGGGCTCCCGGGACTCCCGGGATTCCCCCTCCCCCGACCGCGCTCAGCCAGCCTCCCCTCCCCCCGCCCCGCCCACGGCCCCTCCTCGCCAGTCCCAGGTCCCTCCCCTCCCCCCTTATCTCTCCCGCCCCCCCTTCCCCGCTACTGCTCGTTCGCCAGTTCCGGTCACGTTGCTGGGTGTTTACGCCTGGAGCCCGCCCCGGACCCCCCTCGGCGCCCGGGAGCCCCCCGGAGCCCCGGCCCGACCGCCCCGCAGCCTCGCAGTAGCTGATGGCGCCACAGCCCGGGCGGGTGCTGCGGAACCCCGGGCGCAGCTAGCGCGGGGAAGAACAGCGCCTCCCCCTACCCAGCCCGGCCCGGACTCAGGGCTCCGCTGGCCCGTCGCTCCCTCAGGTCCCGAAGGTGAGGAGGCCGGTGGGCGTGGGGGTGGGCGCCCGGGTGGCCCCGGGTGGGGAACCGCACGACCCGGGCTCCAGCTCCCCCGGGAGGGCTGGCGCGGGGCTGCGCACCACAGCGCGGGAGACGGACAGGACCCGCGGGCTCCTGGCAGAAGTTGTCCTCCGCCACCCAGACTCGGGCCCTTCCTGGCCCTGGCGAAGAGTCCAGAGCGGCCCGAGGTCGAGCCTCCGCCACCTCCTGCCACCTCCCACCACGCGTATCTTTCCTTCTGCCTGCCTCCCCTGCCCTCCCTAGGTACCTCTCTTCGCCGTCCTCCTTCGTCTCCACATCCCCCCCTGCCTTCTCTGGGAGTCATATTCGAGGCATAATCAGGGCAGAACATTAAGACTGAAGGGGGCGGGGGCTCCAGTTTCCCCGTACATCCCACTCCCCGTGTGCCTGGATCTTCAGCTCCCCTGAGGTCGGGGCTCCTGGGATCTTCAGTAGAGAGGGGAGCCATAGCCTAGAGGTATTGGGGGATGAGGGGCCCCAGAGTGGAGAAGACCACAAGACCGCCGGAGAACTGTGGCTCCACAACTGGCCAAGTGACCCCACCTGGCAGAGAGTCCCAGACATTTGTCAAGGGCTGACTTTTTGTTCCCAACGCAAGTCCCCAGGAGAGCCAAGGACTTGGGGAGGTGGGGGGGGGGAGTAAGTATTTTTTAATACGTGTACTGACTTGGCCTGGTGAGGCCCTGCCCTCAGGAAGCTTATGGCTTAGAGCCAGGTTTGCACACGCATGCACGGGGGCATGCACACACACACGGGGGCATGCACACACACACACAGCATAATATGATACAAGGCAGAATGCCTGGGGAACACGAAGGCAGGAGAGAGTCTTCCCAGCATGGTGGGCCAGGGAAGGCTTCATGGGAAAGGTAGCATCTGAGCAGGGCCTTGAAGGATGGGTCAGGTTTCGGGAGGCAGAGATAGGGTGGGGAATAGTGAGGGGATGTCCACGGCTAGCAGCAAGAGGTAGAATCTGAAAGAGGAGTTCAGACTGCAAATGTGCACTGTGTTTAGATTGTGAAGGGCCTTGAATGCCACGGTGAGCACCCAGTGGAAGAGATCCTAGTTGCCAGGCACTGTAGTTGTATATGTTGGGAAAACTACTTAACCTCTCTGAGCCTCTGCTTCCTCATCTATGGAGTGGATATACTAATAGGACCTTCAATGCAGGGTTGTTGTAAAGATAAATGAGTTAGGAAGTTCCCTGGTGGTTCAGTGGTTAGGACTGGGTGCTCTCACTGCAGAGGGCCCGGATTCAATCCCTGGTCAGGGAGCTAAGATCCCGCAAACCGCGCAGCCAAAAAAAATAATAAGTAAATAAATAAATGAGTTAATATACATAAAATGCTAAGAGCAGTGCCAGCCATTTATTGTTATTTTATAGGTATTATTACCTGTGCACTGATGTTTTTTTCTCTTTGTTTTTTTTAACTTGGCTGCACGGCTTTCGGGATCTCAGTTCCCCGACCAGGGATCGAACCTGGGCCCCCTGCAGTGCAAGTGCAGAGTTTTAACCACTGGACCGCCAGGGAATTCCGCTGATGATTATTATAAATATTATTACCTGTGCATCCATGTCTGAGAAAGACTTCTTGAGTTCCTGCTCTCCCTCCTACCCCAGGCCTCAGAGTCAGGTAGTGAAGAGGAATAATGACTAAGAAAAGCAAAGAATATATTAATTCATTTATTTATCCATTTATTACCATGCCTGTCTTATCTAATATACCTGCCCTGGCTATAAGAATGATAAACATAAGTTTAACTTTCTCCTTGAAACAAGAATTCATACTTAAAGAATTTTAACAAAATGTGGGTATTTTAGTGTTCAGAACAGTGCAAGGATACTTGTTGACTCAATAAATATTTTCAATCCCAAAGAGAAAAGAAACACCAAGAGTGAAATTGAAACTGGGACAAGAGAAGCAGTCAGGGGCTGCGGGGTGGCAGACAGTGCAAAGTCCATGTAAGCAGAAAGCAAGAGGCTTCAGTTGTGCTTCATCTCCCAGCCACGGTGTCTGCCTGAGGGAGAGACGGGGACAGCAGAGACCAAGGGACACTGAGCCGACTAAGGTAGGGAGGATGGTTAGCCACTCAAGGAAAATTTGGACTACGTAAGTGGTTTGCAAACTTTTGGTTAGTGGAAGCCCTTTCTCCAATGAATTTGTATGCACAAGCCCACCATATAAAAGAGGAGCAAACACAGCAAAGCTTCCAGTCCTGTCTTTTGCCCTCAAACCTTTTGGCCACATCAGAGACCCCTTTGCAGAACTCTGGGACTTCTATGGAGCAAAGTTTGAAAAACACTGATTGCGATGATTCTGAGGGCCCCTCTGAGCCCTGAGTACTATGATTCTGTACTTTCTGTGGTTCTTTCAACCCAAGGAGCTCTCAGAACTGGAGAGGAGAGAGAACTACAGTTTCCTCCTTGCCCAGTCTGTGGTAGATAGATAGCTGGGGAAGGAAGTGGGTACCCATAAGCTCCAGAGACAAGCAGGAGGTGAGGTCATTTTCAGAGATCAGGAGCCCAGGCCTTAGAAAGTCAGAATTGTACCAGGGTCACAGAGTTCCTGGGCCTGACACTTTGTCAATGGTTGGGGACCTGAGCACAGAAGGTTTCTCCCACCAGCTTCCCCAAGAGGGAAACATATTTATAACTTTCAAACAGATGAAAGGCATATCAAAAGTACTTGGAATTAACTCTATAAATTGTGAAGCCTGTGTTACAGGTCCTTTTTTATTCTTAATGACACTTTTTTTAAATGAACTTTTTTTATCAAACTAGAAAATTCAAAGAGAGAAGTAGGAGCACAAGGGGAAGGCGGGCAGCATAAACAATGCAGGCCCTGAAGTGGTCGGGACAGTGGACAGAGGTGAGGGACCCTTCTCAGCAAGCACTGTCATCTGTGAGTTTGGGCATCTCGGGTGGGGTGCGGGGAGAAGATGGCACTGATAGCTCTAACCCTTCATCTGCTGCCACTGGCCTGGACCGAGTCCTCAGGCAGGAGCATTTTCTGAAGTCTGGAGCTTCCAGCACTGCATTTCTATGCAAAAACCTGACGTTTTCCTGGCTCAGGCCTTCTGAAGTGCCTATGATTCCCCAGCTACACAGAGAGATCTGTGTTGTCCCTGGTTCCCCCTTCCCCACTCCATTCCCCGCCCTCCCCCAAACAAACTAAACAATACCGTCTAAGAAAGAATATTTGCCAAGATCGTTTGTGACCCAAATTTCTGCCCTGAGAAGAACAGCCTGCCTAGTTGGAAGAAAATACTCAAGTCCTTCTGGGAAGGCACAGAAACAGCTGGTTGGTTCAGCCTCTCACTGTGGCCAGGGTCCAGTCTCCAGGGGTGTGTGGAAAGGGCTTTTACTCTTCAGAAACATTTGCTTTTCAGCAGCTAGGAACAGACATTTTCTCTCTGCACCCTAAGCATAGGCCCACACGCCTTCATCCCTCAGATGCACGCACAGCAGACACACAGATACAAGAGAAGCAAGAACCCTCCCCCAACACACATACACACAAGCACACATACATGCACTCCTTGAGGCATGCACACAGGCTCAAGTATATGCACAGGTGCAGAGGCACACACATCCCAACATAGATATACAAGAGCACAGACGTAGCTCACCTGTTTCTCCCGAGTTATGCACCAGTATACGGACTGCCTGCTTGAAATCTATTTCTCCTTGTTTGAGGTCTCCTGAGCATGTCAAATCTAACATGTCTCGGGCTGGGACTTAACTTCTCTGTAACTCTGCTTCTCCATCAGTCTGCCCCAGCTTGACACATTCACTCACTCAGGCATTCTACACATATTTACTGAGTAGCTCCTATTTGCCAGATTCTATGCTAGCTACTAGGGAACAGGAGGAAAATAAACAGAGTCCTTCACCTTGGGTTGCCAACAATCTGGCAGGGGAAACAGATAAGCAAAAATGTAATGTATTCTTGTGGTGATAAGTTCATGGGAAAAAAAAACAATGCAGATTAAGGGAATGGAGAGTGACGGAGTGCTCCATTTTTTGGTTTCTTTGTTTGTTTGTTTGTTTGTTTGTTTTGGCCGTGCCATGCAGCTTGAGGGATCGTAGTTCCCCCATCAGGGAACAAACCTGGGCCCCCAGCAGTAGAAGCACAATGTCCTAACCACTGGACTGCCAAGGAATTCCCAAGAGTTCTATTTTAAATCAGGCAATCAGAGAAGGGCCCTGGGTCAGAGTCCTGAATGCAGGGAGGGAATGGACCCTGAGGGTATCCTGAAGAAGGACATTCCTGGCGGAGGGAAAGTCTCTGAGGCTACAGTATGCTTGGCAAGTTGAATAAAAAGCAATGAGGCCAGGGCTTCCCTGGTGGCGCAGTGGTTAAGAATCTGCCTGCCAATGCAGGGGACACGGGTTTGATCCCAGGTCCAGGAAGATCTTCGCCCTCTTCTGGGGGAAGATCCCACAGGCCGCGGAGCAACTAAGCCTGTGCACCACAACTACTGCTCACTGCAACTAGAGAAGGCCCACGAGCAGCAACAAAGAACCAACACAGCTAAACATAAATTTAAAAAGAAAAGAAAGGAATCAAAGATGCTACACTGGGCCAGAGCAGGCTTGTAGGAGGGATCATAAGAGTTCAGTATTGAACCTTGTAAGTTTGAGGGACCTATTAGACCTCCAAGTGGAGGTTATTAGGAGATTTAGTTTAGGGGTCAGCATATAAATAGCATTTACAGCCATTGGATTGGATGAGATCATGGAAGGAGTGATTATAGAAGAGATCCAATGTGAAAGAGGTCCAGGATGAAAGATGAAGAAATGGGGAAAGATCCAGCAAAAGTGCCTTCATACTTGAGTTTCCCAAACTGGAAAACTGGGAGATATCCTGGACATGCCCTTCCCCATCATCATGATCTAATCCAACCCATCCCCTCATCCTGCCAGTTCTACCCACAAAATACACCTGGAACTTGTCTCCAACTCCACCTCCATCATCCGGTCCAGGCCTTTGTCATCTCTCACCTTGATAACTGCTACATTTTCCCAGCTGACCTCCCTACGTCCACTCTCTCCCCTCTAATCTGCCCTCCCCACAACAGCCAGTGATCTTTTAAAAATGCAAATCATATCACGTCCATGTCCTGCTTAAAATCCTTTAATAACTTCCCAATTCATTTAGCATTAGTCCAAAATTCTTAACACAGTTTTAAGTCCCTGTGTGATCTTTCACTTGCTAACCTCACTTCCTGCAACTCTCTGCTAATACCTTACACTTCAACTTCACCAGCAGTGGCAATGTCTCCGTTCCTCAAAAAGACCACATAAAGCACTTAGCGCAAAGCCTGGCACATAGTAGGCACTCAGTAAATGTAAGCTATCATTATTCTACCTCTGGGCCTTCACAGATGCTGTTCCCTGTGTGGAATGCTCTTCCCTTTAGTCTTCTGACTAACTCCTACCCCTCCTTCAAGTCTGTATTAGTTTTCTATTGCTGTATAAATTTATTATCTCACAGTTTCCAAGGATCAGAAGTCTGGCACCTTTTACTTGGGTCCTCCACTCAGGGTCTCCTAAGGTTGAAATCAAGGTAGGGCTGCATCCTCCTCTGAAGGCTCAACTAGGGAAAGATCCGTTTCCAAGAAACCTTAGGTTGTTGGCAGTATTTACTTCCTTGCAGCTGTAGGACTGGAGTCCCCATTTTCTTGCTAGCTGTCAATCAGGGACCATTCTCAGCTACTAGAGGCCTCGCTCAGGTTCTTGCCTATGGCTTCCTGCACAGGCTGTCTCACAGCATGGCAGTTTACCCCTTCTAGGCCAGAAGCCAAATTTCTCTCACGCTTCAGATCTCTTCCTATAGCAAGGGCCCTTTGAACCTGGCCCACCCAGAATAATCTCCCTTTTGTTTTCTACTCAAAGTCAACTGATTGGAAACCTTAATTACATCTGTAAAATCCTTCACCTTTGTCATATAACCTAATCAGAGGAATGAAATCTATCATATCCACAATCCCACCCACACCCAAGGGGAGGGGATAATGTTAGAGGGTGTATATATCAGGGGCTGGGAATCTTGGGGACCACTTTGGAATTCTGCCTGCCACAAGGTCTCAGCCTAAAATCATTTCTTTTTTTAAAAAAAAAAAATATTTATTTGGTTGCACCATGTCTTCGTTGCAGCACGTGGGCTCCTTATTTGCGGCACACGGGCTCCTTAGCTGTGACATGTGAACACTTAGTTGCGGCATGAATGTGGGATCTAGTTCCCTAACCAGGGATCGAACCCGGGCCCCCTGCATTGGGAGCGTGGATTCTTTTTTTTTTTTTTTTTTTTTTGTGGTACGTGGGCCTCTCACTGCTGTGGCCTCTCCCGTTGCAGAGCACAGGCTCCGGACGCGCAGGC
>NW_021146024.1:20398-49642 GCF_002837175.3 Physeter macrocephalus
ACCCGTGTCCCCTGCATCGGCAGGCGGACTCTCAACCACTGCGCCACCAGGGAAGCCCGAGCGCGGATTCTTATCCACTGCGCCACCAGGGAAGTCCCTCAGCCTAAAATCACTTCCACAAAGACACCTTCCCTGGGCTTCCCTGGTGGCGCAGTGGTTGAGAGTCCGCCTGCCGATGCAGGGGACACAGGTTCGCGCCCCAGTCCGGGAAGATCCCACATGCCGTGGAGCGGCTGGGCCCGTGAGCCATGGCCGCTGAGCCTGCGCGTCCCGAGCACGCCTCAGCGGGAGAGGCCACAACAGTGAGAGCTCCGCGTACCGCAAAAAAAAAAGATACCTTCCCTGACCCCAGATCTAAACTAGGTCCCACTTTATATTCTTTCAACGTTACCCTGCAGGTTTCTTTCACAGCACTTATATACATTGTAACTGTAAACTTATTTGTATTATTTGTTTGTTTGATGTACCTATTTATTTGTTTGATTCTCTTCTCTTGGCCCTGTGAGCTCCATGAGAGCAGAAAGCAGTAATACTGTTTTGTTCATCGCTATGTCCCCGTACCCAGAACAGTGGTTGGTAATAGTAGATCATTGAATGAATGAATGATGAACAAATGGGCAAATCAGGGCAGGGATTAACCTACTCACACATTAAACAGGGAGGAGAAGGGATGAGGCATTGATCGAGCCAGGTTCTGTGCTAAATGCTCTACAATTTCTAATTTCATTTAACCCTCACAACTATCCTAGGACTGTTACTATTAGTAGCCTCATTTTACAGAGAGGGGAAGCAGGGTTTAGAGAGGTTAACTTTCTTGCCCAAAGTCACACAGCAGGGCACCGAAAAACCTAGGATTCAAAGCCAGGGCTGTTTTCAGTGTAAATACTGGGAAACTTCTTTGGATTCAAAAGACTTGGTTGGAGAATTGGATCTGCTGCTACTTACTGACCATGTGAACTGGCACAAGTCACTTCAGCTCTGAGTCTGTTTCTTTGTTTGTGAAATGGAGGTGGTGATACCTACTGAAGAGTGGTTGGCAGAAGTAAGATAATGTGCATAAAGTTCCCTAAACATAGCAGATGGTCAGTAAATGTAACCAGTCATTCCCACAGGCCAAAGGGCCACCCCCTGCTGAAGTGAAAGCCCATTTGGTTGGATTAGGGAGGCCATACAGGTACAAGGGAAGGGGGGCCCCAAGAGAGGAACCTATGAATGTGAGGTTCTCAGGTGCACCTGCTGGATGTGACCCTACAAATGAAAATCTTGCTTTGCAGAGGCTTACCAGAAAGCCTGTTTCAAGGGGACCACTGCTGAACAGAACAATCCATCAACTGGTTTTCCTCTCCTCTGGCCAGGGAATTCCTAGGGCAGGTGGAGGAAGGGCCGTCCCAAGCTTCGGGAGTCCCTGGCAGAGAAGGCATGAGCTCTGAGTCCTGGACTCCAGAGGTCTCAGCTTCCGCTGCTCTCTGCCTCCTGTCTTTGCCCTCTGCGTATGCTCTTCCAAGACGCTGATCATCACAGAAGAGACTCACTGGGAAAGGGGCAGGGTCAGAAGAGAGAGCGCTGAAAAGCCAGGCCATGATTAGGATTCAGGGAAGCAAGCCTCCCTCTCCCATCACAGTGTCATAAGCTTCTACCGTGGATCTACTGCTTAGGTCTCCATATGACCCTCCCCCAGTCCTCTTGGAAAAAGGGACTCCACCACCTGCCTTCAGCCCACAGGATCAGTATTAATAAAACATTCATCAGATCTTCCTCTTCTGTGACATGCAAGAGCCCAGAGCCCTGGGCTGAGGTTAAATCAGAGAAATGGAATTGAATTGGCGGAGGGTTGTGCTCTAACCATCACACTGCCCTGCCAGTTGATGGTCCCCCTTGAGCTGGGATGCTTGAGGGATGGCAGAGCTGGAGAGGCTTCAGCATTCATCCTCTCCACAATTCCCTAATTTTACCCAGGAGAAAACCAAGAGCCTAGAGAGGGAGAGGGCTTGCCCAAAGTCACACAGCTTGTGAAGAAGCAGACTAGAACCCAAATGTCTGTCTCTTTTTACTGACTTTGCTGCCCCATTTGTTTTCCTCTCAGAGATAACAGAAGAGGCTAAAGTTACATGGGGGCAAGGGAGTAAAGCCATTTCCCTCTGAGCCTCTGGTTCTTCATCTCTTAAATGGGAATAATTATACTTCCTGCCAACACACCGCTTGTTTATGAAGCTTCAGTGAGTAAATACAGGGGAAATGACTTCAGTGGCAGAATCATCTCCCTGGTACAACAGGACCCCAGACTGAAGGAGACAACTGAAAGGACCTGAAGGTTGGCAGGGTGGATGGGCCCAGAAGATGTGGGTTCACCTTGTCATCCTCCCCAGGTGGGGCCCAGGCCTGGGTTGCCATGGATACCGTGTCCCTGGAGCATCAGATCCAGAGTGTGCAACGCCACATCAGCTTCCTGAAAAAAGAACAGATGGCCCTGCTGCGGGACCTGCACCTGGAAATCCTGAGGCTGCAGAAACGCTGCTCAGGTGAGGCCGGGAGGGATGGCGGGGGGCGACTGTCATCATCATAAGCACTGTCCCTGATGGGGTGTCCACCGTGAGCCTCTCTAAGCCTCTTAACAATCCTGCCAGGCAGGTGTTCGATCACCCCTTTTTCTTGGTGAGGAAACTGAATCTTACGGAAGTGAGATCCGACATGTTCATCAAGCACCTCCCAGCCCTAAGAAGCCCTCAGTCTAGTTGGGGAGACACACACACACACCAACAGGTAATCTAAAGATACACAAAAAATGAAGAGGGCTGACAGGAGTTCATGGGCAGGATCATGTCCAGCTTGAGGCGTGGGTGATGGAGGAGGAGACCAGGCATCCCACGCTCCCCAGAGGAGGGAGCATTTCCTCTCCCTGAGAGCTGAGTAAGATTTAGACATGCTGAGATATTACGGGGCAACGAGGGTGGAGAAAGCTTTCCAAATGAAAGGAACAGCATGGCAACATCCAGAAGGTAGGAAACCAAAAGCTCATGAAAAGCTCTATTTGACTGGATAATGCTGTGCTTAAAGCTGCTGGGAGGGCTTCCCTGGTGGCGCAGTGGTTGAGAGTCCGCCTGCCGATGCAGGGGATGCGGGTTCGTGCCCTGGTCCGGGAAGATCCCACATGCCGCGGAGCGGCTGGGCCCGTGACCCACGGCCGCTGAGCCTGCGCGTCCGGAGCCTGCGCGTCCGGAGCCTGTGCTCCGCAACGGGAGAAGCCACAACAGTGAGAGGCCCGCGTACGGCAAAAAAAAAAAAAAAAAAAAAAAGCTGCTGGGAAATAACGGTTGCAGCCAGATCATGGAAGACTTTGGCCAATATCAGGACAGCTAAGAAGTCCTCTTGGGTAGTAGGGAGCCACTGAAGATTTTTGAGCAGAATCGTGCTACATTAAGAAACTCAATCCGAGGGACTTCCCTGGTGGCGCAGTGGTTAAGAATCCGCCTGCCAAGGACTTCCCTGGTGGCGCGGTGGTTAAAAATCCCCCTGCCAATGCAGGGGACATGGGTTCGAGCCCTGGTCCAAGAAGATCCCACGTGCCACGGAGCAACTAAGCCCGTGCGCCACAACTACTGAGCCTGCGCTCTACAGCCCGCGAGCCACAACTACTGAAGCCCACGCACCTAGAGCCCGTGCACTGCAACAAGAGAAGCCACCGCAATGAGAAGCCCGTGCACCACAACGAAGAGTAGCCCCCGCTATCTGCAACTAGAGAAAGCCCGCGCACAGCAGCAAAGACCCAACACAGCCAAAAATAAATAAAACTTAAAAAAAAAGAAAAAGAAAAAGAAACTCAATCCGGCAGTTGTATGGCAGATGAATTGGTGGGAGAAGGAGGCAGGGAGACTAGTGACAGGTCCAGGGGAGAGATGAAGGGGGCTGGAAAGGGGAGGACCAGTGGGAGGCAGATTGAAGGAAGGGACCTGGCAACCAGTTGGATTTGTAAGCAGGACAGAGGGAGGTTCCAAGGGTGATGTAAATCGCATGCCTGACCTCCGCTCTTGGACCTCAAGCCTCAGCTGTGTAGCCTTCTCAGAGGCTGGACTCTAGCCCAAATGCTCACCCAGGCAGAGTCTTCAAGTGCAGGCTTTAGAGCCAATGATTCTTTCAATGTCTCAGCTGGAACAGCCCAACCTCTTCATTGTACAAATAGGTAAACTGAGGCCCAGAGAGAGAGAGAGTCACAATGTTAGTGTCAGAGCCAGGATTAGAACCCAGTGCTCCACACTTCCAGTTGTGATGCCTCTGTTACTTTCTGCCCGTTCTCTCAACATGCTCAGATTCCTGCCTCCCTTCCATCCCCTGCTCATGGAAGACTCCCCATTCTCCAGAGGGAAACTGAGGCCCAGAAGGTTCAAGTGACCTGCCTGGCTTCTCACTCTATGGCAAGAGAAGCCGGCAGTCCTGACTTTCAGCTCCATATACAGGTTCAGCTGCCATTTGCCAAGACCAGGCTCCCGGCCATCTCCCCCAAAGCCTGGCAGGCAGCAGAGGCCAGCCCAGGGGGGCAGGGATGACCCACACCATCTCACCCCTGCCTGATGCTACTTTTTCATTGCAGTAATAACATTAAAGGAAAATTGACACGAGTGAACCCTAAGACCCTGTAGCTTTTCCTCTAATTTCTTTTTGCTTAGCCCTAATTCTGAAGACCTGGGTCCTTCCACTCAGGACACAGGCCAGGATCCCAAGAAAGTGGAAGAGGCAGGAACGGAGATTCCTCAGTCCCCACCACCCTTCTCAGACAAGTGTGGCCCCGCAGCCTCTTGGGTATTGATTCAGGGGATAAAAATAACTCCAGGCTGGCCTGGAGCAGCCACTCTTGGGGCTGAAATGACTGAATAAGGCCCTCCCTCCAAAGGGTAGGGGAGTGAGGAGGAAAAGAGAGCAGGACAAAGGCGATTTTAAAAGAGATTGGGGCTTCCCTGGTGGCGCAGTGGTTAAGAATCCGCCTGCCAATGCAGGGGACACGGGTTCGAGCCCTGGTCCGGGAAGACCCCTCATGCCGCGGAGCAACTAAGCCCGCGCGCCACAACTACTGAGCCTGTGTTCTAGGGCCTGTGAGCCACAACTACTGAAGCCCGCGTGCCTGGAGCCCGTGCTCTGCAACAAGAGAAGCCACCGCGATGAGAAGCCAGCGCACTGCAACTAGAGAAAGCCCGCGCACAGCAACAAGGACCCAATGCAGCCAAAAATAAATAGATAAATAAATTTTTTTAAAAAAAGAGATTAAAGAGGGACCCAGAGGGTGGGAAAAGGATAAGAGTGGGGAGGGGCTGGTGTAGGAACCAGGAGGGCAGGGCTTTGGGAAGAACCTGCGTGACAACTCAAAATGAAGGGGCTTGAGAGATGGGTAAATGTGCTGTGGTTGTGGAGGTAGCTTGGATGATAACAAGAGCCGACTTGGCCCAAGATTGAGCCCTTTACTTCTTTTGTCTCATTTAATCTTAGCAGCAGCCCCTTGTGAGGTGGGTGCAACTTCGTTCCCATTTCATAGATGGGGAGACTGAGGCTCAGAGAGGTGCTGTCACTGGCCTGAGGTCACACAGTGTGTCTGACCTCACAGCACACTCATCTAAACCATGGGGACCCTGGCTGGAAGATGGGCAGGGAGAGTTGATGGATGGGGGATTGGAGTCCAGATGGGGTTCTGTCCCCTCACCCCCAACTCTAGTGGTTAAGGGCTAAGGAGAAACAAGCCCACAGGCAGTTAGTGACAGAGCCAGAGTCCCTTGGGCTACATCCCCAAACCTAGTCCTGGGCCCCTTGGGTTACATCACAGGGCCTTGGAGGAGGGGCCAAGCTGGCCCCAGGAAGCCCTGGCGGGGTGGAGGCATCAGAGTTCTCCCAGGGACCCCAGGGAGGAGGTTCAGGCTCCGGTCACAGCAAAAGGCCCAGGCACTCCAGGCTGTCTGTCTCCTGGCAACTGTTGGCCTCCCCAGAGAAGGTACCTCCAGAAAAGCCCCTTGTCCCTAGAAGAGCCTGGTGAGGGCAGCAAGGAGGGGCAGACAGAGGGCCCACAGGGTGAGTCTCTCTCTGTTGGTGCTGCTGGGCAGTGGACCCAGGGATCTGCTACCTTCCCCAGCCCCACGTTCACACCTTCTCCCTTTGGGCACCAGGCTGCATCCCTACAGGTACACCCAGGTGCTCCTGAGCAGGTGCCCTCCATCATAGGCAGCTGCAGGTCCTGGGCTCCCTCCTGCCCCCCTCCCAGCCCTTGAGCCCTGATGGAGTTGGGGGAGTGGGGTGTGGGCTGGAAAAATGATCAAACCCAGCTGGCCGAGGGATGGGGCATTCTGGGATCTAAGGGTTGGGGACTGGGAAGACAGGCAGGCAGAGGAGGAAGGTGCTCCTGCACCAGTGCCCTTGGTGGGCCCCTTGGCTCCCCCGCCCCATCCGCTCAGCGCCAAGCCGAGCGCCATGCAGGCTTTGCTTCACCAGGTGGCGCTGTCCTTCTTGAAGCTCTTCTCCCCGCCCTGCGGAAAGTGGCGGAACCAGAGCTTAGAAAGGGCAGGGCTGATGTTCAGAAAAGAGCACAGGCACAGCAGTACTGGCTGTGACAACAGTGAAACGCACGTGTCCTATTGGTAAATAGCCACTGCCTTGAATCCCCCTTTAGTGTCCCCAAGCAGCCCAGGACACTCCAGCCTTCCCAGACCCACCAACTAAACAGTAAAGAGAATGTGCCCTGGGCAGCAGGGGTCCTCCAGGCTGGCTCTGATTGGTTGGCGTGTTAAATATTTGTACATCACCTCTGGGAAGGGGCAAATACTCCCCCCCCAGCCCCAAAAGCAAGCCTCAGTCTCACAAGGATTGACCTAACCCCCAAATCCAGGCCACAAAGCTTACACTGGAAAGATCTCTGGGCTTAGAATCAGCTAGATTGGGCTCAGGCTATGCCTCTGACACCTCTCTTTCATCTCTTTCCCTCTCTGGGCTGCAGTAAAATAAGTATGGGGTGGGGTAGTTTAGATGGTTTCTGAGAATCCTATTGACACTTTTACTGGGCTGTGATTCCTGATCTCACACACATACTCTTTCTATCTCTAACATACACACGACTGCCTTTTCTTATCTCTGCCCCCAGAACTGACCCATGACCTGGAAATGAAAGAGGCCCAATCCCACCAGCAAGGTAAGAGGACAAGTGGTCACCTTTCTCCCACCACTTAGGACCCAAGCCTTCTCCACCCCTGGTCCAGACTTGGGGACAGCCACTCCTCAGCTTATTGAGTGAGTGCAGGACGTCAGCCTCATTTGCCCACTCAGCTGGGTGACCTTGTGCAATGAACAACCTGCACCCCCATACATAGTGCCCTGTTTTCCTGTCTCTGTCCAAAGTGGGAAAATGAAAGCAGGAAGGAGATGGTGTCCAGGAAGTCCACATGGCTGACTTCATTCCTTTGTGACCCACCTCCCTAATCCTTCTCATCCTTGCACAAGTGATTCTCACAGTCCGTGCCCACACCCTCCAAGATGCAGAGTGTCAAGATTCAACACGATGGCAATATGGGGTCTCTGACTTCAAGGAACATAGTCTAGAGGAGGAGAAAAGAGACACATGCACATTAGCAAATTCTTCATTTTACAAAAGCATGACTTCTTGCCGTTGTAGAAATTCCACTCAAGTATTTGTTTATAGATTATTACTTCACCCATAAAATGGGGAGTGGTGTGGGGAGATGGTGTTCAATGAGTATAGAGTTTCAGTTTTGCAAGATGAAAAAATTCTAGAGATCTGTTGCACAACAATGTGAGTATATTAACTCTACTGTACACTTTAAAAATGGTTAAGATGGCAAAATTGGTTCCTTGTTTTTTTGCCACAATTAATTTTTTTAAATGGGAGGGGTTGCATTGCTGAGATCTTAATCTCCAGATTATATGATCTCTGAGAACTAGGACTGGGTGTTTCCCATTGTCTCTCAGTGCAAGCACATTACCTGACATGGAGAGGGACTCAGTAAATGCTTGATTTAAAATGAATCACAAAAGTAGTATTTCTTGACCAGGAGGGTTTTAAGAATGGGCTCCCTGCCATATTCATGTGCTGCTTATAGATCAACAGCTACAGGACCAAGAATTAGGCACGGGGAAGGCCGGAAGTTTAAGGTTAAGGTAAAATGCTAGGAGCCCTACTAACTGCTTTGCATATCATGCATAAACATCTAAACACTTATGGCCCTGAACTAATTCTGCCAACTGCTTTAAGTGGCAGTCATGGGCAGCCTCTTTGTGCCTACGTGCTTGGAGGAAGGGGGCACATATCCCAGACACCAGGCAAGAACATTTCTGTGACAATAGTAGCTTTTACTCCACCTACTGTCTTTCCTCTGAAAGGGCTTTTGGGGTCATCTGGGCTCAAGGCACTGCCCCAGTGTCCTGGTTTTTATTTTCTCTCTCAGTGGGCTTGAGAGCTCTCTTTCCTTGTCCTCCTTTTATATGAAAATCACTTGGTGGTTTTCATATCTCCTCCAGTCACTTTTTACCTAACCTTTGTCACCATTCTCACTCACATGTGCCAGTCCTGGGATACAGACCCTGCTGAAATGGAGTTTATGATCCAGGAGGTAGGGGTCCTCAACCCTGGGGGTACATCAGAATCACCAGGGAAGATTCAAGAAGTACCCTTTCCCAGTACTTGATACTTTGATAGGGCCCAGGAAACTATTTTTTAAAGCTCTCTGGATGGTTCCAGTGTACATCCAGGTTTGAAACCCAATGCAGTGGGCAAAGGCAAACAATAAACAAATTTTTTAAAAAACCCACAAAATGTAATAAATGCTCTTTATGAAGGAAACAAGGTTTGAAGCACACTGACTCCCCTTTTCTGCTCACACTCCCAGTTCTTTCAGTCCCTTGTTCTTGTATGTCTCTCCTGCTACGGGGCTTTTGCATAAGTCCTACCCTCCGTCCGAAGCACCCTTCTCTCCCCGGTTCACTACTTAATTCCTATTCACCTCTCGGGTCCTAGCCCAGTTGCTCTTCGGCTGAGAAGCCTTCCCTGATTAGGTCACAGTCTCCTGTTACAGTCGTGGTATTGGCACGTGTCACAGACGCAACCTCACATTCTTTTGTGGTTATGTACCATACCTGTCCCACTATGCTTGCTATGAGCTTCGTGAGGAATGTTTTACTGTCCACCATACCCACAATGCCTAATACAACGCACAGAGTCAGGGCTCAACAAACAGTCATGGAGTGAATAAATGGTCAGGGAAAGGTTTGCACTTAAACGTAAGGGTCGCACTGAAGAATCAGAGTGGCCAAGCAGAGGGCAAGATAGGTGCAAGGGCCTCGAGGAGGAAAAAGGCAGGCCAGCGTCGCAGGCGCGTGGGGAGTGAGGGCGAGCGCCGCAGTACGTGCAGTCGGGGGGGGTGCCGGGCTTCGCTCCAGGGATCGGTGAGCTGTACAGGTACAGCCAGGCGGGGACCCTCACTCTCCCCTCCCTCTCCCCTGCCCAGAGTTGGCGTCCCGGGAGCTGGAGAGCAAGTGCCGCGAGCTGGAGTCACAGCTGGCGGCGCGGGCGGCGGCCAACGCGGAGCTGCGGCGGGAGGTGGCGCAGCGCGAGGCGCTGGTGTCGGCGCTGCGCTGCAGCCTGCGCGCCGAGGAGCGCCGCTTCCTGGAGGAGCTGCGTCGCCGCAGCCACCAAGCCACCGTGCTGGGCACTGAGCTGCAGAAGCACACCGAGGCGGCCGCCTACCTCTCCTGCCAGCTGCACGCGGCGCGCCAGAAACTGCAGACTCCGCGCCTGGGCCCCGGCGCCGCCGCCGCCGCAGAGCCCCGGATCCGCCGGCGCGCACAGCGGGCCCGCCGCCCGCCCGCAGCCGAGGCCGCAGCCAAGGGCCCCGGCCGGGACTGGGCCTCCTGGGAGCGCTCGGCCGGCGCCCCGGACGACGCCGATGCCATGCCAGACCCCGCGCTCTTCCTCTACGCCCGGAGGCCCCCGCGGCCCTGTGGCCGCAGCCCGCGCCAGCCGCCTCCCCAGGAGCCCCCTGACCAAGCCACCCCGCCGGCCGCGCCCAGCCCGTCCAGTGCGCCGGCGGACCCGGAGTAAGCGCGGGGCTGGCGGGGAGGGGCGGGGTGGGGAGCGGGGGAAGGCGGGACCGGGGCCCGACTAGGGACGCAGCTCGGGCCGCGCGGGCGGATCCCAGGGGTGGAGGCACCCGGTCCCTCCTCCAGGGAGCGGGCGGGTGCGGCCCCTGCTCCCCCGCCCCTCCGCCCCTCCCAGCCGCCCCCGCCTTTTGTATTTCCCTACAACGCCGAAGCTTTGAGCTCTCCCCTCCCGCCGGGGACCTCCTACGCGGGGCCCAGTGAATGCATCCTTTTTCTAGGAGAGGACTCACAGTACCGATCTTTATCTGGTCCCCACCCTGCCACTGGGAGGGGAAGGGGCGGGGGTCACGCCCTGCCCCGGGAAAGCTGACAATCATTTGGCGGGAGGGGGAAGCCCGGGCGGCCTACGGAAAGAAACCAGAGTGGCCCTTAGCATCCTTAGGCCTTCCAGCTCCCCGCTGCGGCCTCCCCCAGCCCCCCACGGCTGCCCTTCCCGCCAAGCCTTCCTCCAAGGGGAGGTTCGGGCTGGGGTCTAGAGGCTGGACCTTTACCTTGGAAGCCGCTTCTCCTACCCCCTACCCTGCTGATAGGTCCTTACGGGTGAGCACGGAACACTTTAGAAGTCGCCTCCTCCAGAGTCTCTGGTGGGGAAAGTGTGGATTTATTGAAGTTTGAACTTCTGGAAATTAGCACCCATAGACCCTTAGAGAAGATTACAGAATGGGTTTGGTGGCAGATCCTGGTCTAGAGCTGTCTCCAGCTCAGTTCTTCCCCAGGATGCGACCTAGGTATTTAGACTCTGGGGACACGCCAGAGTCGGGCTGCCCCATCAGGCTTATGGAAGGGTTAGAAAGTGCTTTCAGGAGGTAGCTGGGAACCTGAAGGCTGCCCTGGGAGTTTTCCTAGTCCTGTTTATTGGTGCTAATTTTGCCCAGCTTCCTAATTAGCTGGCTGCACCCAGAGGCAGGAAGAAGGGCCCGGCTTCTTGGAAGTGGCAGTTGTTGATAGAGGTTTGGGTTTGCTGGGGGTAGGGGTGGGAGGGAATGGACAGGTTAGGCCCCAGCCTGGCCCTCTCCAGGAATGCCCCCAATCCTATCAGACCTGACAGTGGTGGGGTGCTCAGTGCCCTCTCTCTAGGTTGGGGAGGGGCAAAAGGAAAGAATACTGCCCACCTCCTAACGTGTTTCTCCCCTTCTCCCTGTCATGACCAAAGGCAGGAAGTGAAGCTCCAGTCCAGTTCATTGCCCCCACCCAGTCCGGCCTAGAAAGAAAGACAAATCCCTAGAACCCTGTCCTCTCATGCCATCCCTCCTCTGTTGGTCCTGCATCAAGTCCTAAGTGCCTGTGAGGTCTTCCAGGGGCTGCCAAGGGAGGACACGGGGCAGGGAGAGTCCTTTATCTCACTCACAAGCACCCCATCCTGGCAGGTCCTGACCGTGGCTGGGGCTGAGCCTTCTCTTTGTCACCCAGGGGTCTGGGAGGTCTCTAGGGTGATGAACCCTTTTTCCGTCACGGCCGCATGAAGAAGAGGGGGAAAGAACCCCAATTATACCCTCTTTCACTGTATATGTTAGAGGGAGCAGGACACCAGTGAGCTCACAAACATGCAGCCCCCTCCCAGCTCAGGACTGCTGAGACCACTGAGCAATAACCAGGCCTGGTCTAGGTGTCTGCCACTGGGGCACCCTTGGAACGGACAGTGCTGTCCAGTCTAATGGGCCACAGTAGTGGCCTAGGGTCCTTGCTCTCCCCTCCCCAGTCTCTGTGGTTGTGCCTCTACCCTCTGTCTCCCCTCAAGTGTGGGTGACTCTGAGTGAGGAGGCCTCTCTCTGCTCGTGGCTGCTCTCACTTGACGGGGCCCAGAGGATCCTGGGCAGGAGGGAAAGGGGGTCTTTCGGGAGGCACCCTCATCTTCCACAATCAAACTTTGGGGGTGAACTGGGTGACTTTGTTACATCAGTTCTTCTATAGAGATGGTGAAGTACTTTATCCACCCACCCACTCACTAAAAGCCATAGCTACACCCACCTGGCCTCCCCCGGCTCTATAGCAATAGCCCTCTTCCTCCTTCCCTCCTGTGTACCCAAGCTGTCTGGCTGGGGGCCCCCAAACCCCCTACCCCACGGATCCTCCCGTGGCCTGCCTGCCTCTCCCCAAGTGACCCCATCAGCACCTCCCACCTCCTGTCCCTCTTCCAGCAATCAGAGATAGTGACACTTAATTGTGAGGTACTTGGAGATACCCCAGATGAAGGTCCAGCGTGCTGGGGCGGCTGACTCCCAGCTGAGGTATCGGGGTGCCTGGGAAAGGAAATAAGGCAAGCACCCCTTCCACCTCCACTCAGCAAGCTGGGGCAGGGGCCAAGGCAAATACAGGGTTCCAATTTTAACAGAAATTCCCCTTCCCTCTCCCTCTCCTGGAAATAATGGACAGAGGCCTCCTTCCTCTCTCCTGCACCTGGGTTTGGAACAGAACCCTCAGGGCAGCAGAATAAGACTGGGAGTCAGTGGCCTGCCCTTGGCCTCAGGGGTCAGAAACTCCTCAGCCTTGCCCTCAGCTTCTGGCCCTCCCCTTCTCCTAGCCTGGGGGACCCGCCCTGCCAAAGGAAAGACCCACTCCCTCGAGCCCCTAAAAAGTTTGGGTGGCTAGAAGGGAAAGGATTGTTTCCTTCCCTCTCCCTGCCCTCCACCTCTCCCCTCTTCTCTGCTGCATGAATCCCCATTGGGAGAGGAGCGTGTTGACATGGACACTCAGGGGCCCTAGTTGGAGCCAGGAGCTGCAGGTGGGGACCCCTCCCCGTTCTGGAAGCCAATCAGGGACCTGTGGGCAATACAGCATGAGGCTTTGTACCCCTGCCCCCCAATATCCCACCCACAGTAGCCTGCAGTTTGGGGGACCAGGCCAGGGCTGAAATGGGGTAGCCCTTCCCCAAACAAGCAGCAGAATAGAGGTCTCCCTGATGGAGAGGAAGGAGGCCGAGAGGGTGTGAAGCAGCATCTCCTCATCACGGAGAGCCAGGGATCTCTAAGCACCCTCTCGCTGAGGTGCCAGCCTTGGGTGGGGCACGTGCGAGGCTTCAGAACCACCCGGCAGGAGCCCCATGGGCACGGCAGAGGGGATCCTGCTCCAAGTTCTCTGTTGGCTGCGCTTTTTAATCCAATGCTTTTCAGAGTGTATTCACTCACCCACAGAAATAGAACCCTGTGCTTTAGGGGTGACTGTCATATGCCTTATTCTTAATAAAATATCTGAAAAACACACTAGTCAGAGTTTTTTCCTGCGGGCACTCTGTGCCCGCATCCCCTCAGCCCACCACAGGTCTGTGGAAAGGACGTGGAGGAGACAGCAAATGGTTTGGGAGTTAGCCAGTGTGTTGGGTGATACTGGGAGCTGAGACTCTGAAGTCCCCTCAGTAGATATTCCTCACGTAAAGCATGAGGCGTTCATCTGAGATGTCTGTCCTGCTGCTTAGGTTAGCCCTGTCCCTCTCTCCACGCCACCGCAACCCAAATGAACAAACAAGACCTTAGATTAGAGGCTCCTGGCTACGGTTGGCAGGGCTAGATTGGAAGGGTTCCGTGCC
Organism: Physeter macrocephalus; assembly: GCF_002837175.3. Classification (NCBI taxonomy): domain Eukaryota; kingdom Metazoa; phylum Chordata; class Mammalia; order Artiodactyla; family Physeteridae; genus Physeter; species Physeter macrocephalus. The sequence goes on from NW_021146024.1 coordinate 34,062, forward strand.
TGGAATCTCCCATTGTTCTGGCCTAGAAGGAATCCTGGGGTTCTGGACATCTTTGGCAGCGCCAGTTCTTCCCTGACAACCATCTCCATCTGATTCAGATGTGAGAAGCCCAGCATGCCAGAGAAGAGCCCTAATCTTATCCTCCACTCACGAGGGCTATCCAAGGACTGCAGTTTGGGAGCTCAGCACACTCAGCATCTTCAGGCCTGTACACTTTTTCAGTGTAGGTCTATGTTGTGGATGGCTCTAGGAGAGAAAGCAGCAGCTCTGCATTCTAAGGATGCAGGGGACATATTGGTTTTGCCTGCAACCTTTCTTCTGATAACAGCACCTATTACTTCCTTTCAGGCAAGAGCCTTCTCCCAGCTTAGTCAATGTGTTGCAGGGGTCTGACCCCACCCATGTGACCCAGGTAAGGTAGGTCACACTGATTGGGCTGGAGATGGGCATGCAACTCTAAGCCACTAAGAGTCCATCTCAGAACTTTTACTGTAACCATTCATTTAACACACCAAGTTAGGTGCTAGGGATACAGCAGGGAACCAAACAGAACTACTGAAGGACAAATTCTTGGGTGGCTAAAATGGCAGAATATCAGCCTGGAAATCTGGTAGGCCATTTGCCATCACCAGGGGTGGGGCTACCTGATTATGAAGCTCCACAAAAGAAGTAAAACCAAGAAAGATGGAGGCAATTCCTTTTTTGTTGTTTTTTCCTGTCATGAGTGTTTCTTTCTTTTTTTTTTTTTTAATTTTTGTGAAATATAGTTGATTTACAATGTTGGGTTAATTTCTGCTGTACAGCAAAGTGATTGAGTTATACATATCTATTCTCTTTTATATTCTTTTCCATTATGGTTTATCGTAGGATAGTGAATATAGTTCCCTGTGCTGTAGGACCTTGATGTTTGACAGTTCCTGATAATTAAGCTGCCTGGATCCTGCTATGCCTGCAGCCCATATACCCGTGCCTTTTTCAGTTATATAGACCAATAAGTAGCCCGCCCGCCACTTTTGTATTTAAATGATCAGCATTAATTTGTGGGGGTTTTCTGCTTTTTATTTTAACCTAAATTTAGACTTAGAGAAAAGTCGCAATAATGATACAGAGTTCCTGTATGTCTCTCACCCAGCTTCTCCTAATGTTAACATCTTATTTTATCATAGTACAATTATCCAAACCAAGAAATTAACATTGGTACATGGCTATTAACTAAACCACAGACTTTATTTGAATTTCACCAGGTTTTCCCCTAGGGTCCTTTTTCTGTTCCAGGAACCTATCCAGGGTCCCATTGCATTTAGTTATTTTTTCCTTAGTCTCCTCCAATCTGTGACACACTTTTTTTTTTTTTTTTTTTTTGTGGTATGCGGGCCTCCCTCTGCTGCGGCCTCTCCCGTTGCGGAGCACAGGCTCCGGACGCGCAGGCGCAGTGGCCACGGCTCACGGGCCCAGCCGCTCCGCGGCATGTGGGATCCTCCCAGACCGGGGCGCGAACCTGGTTCCCCTGCATCGGCAGGCGGACGCGCAACCACTGCGCCACCAGGGAAGCCCTGTGACACACTTTTAAAAGCCATTTTAAAAGTGTTTTAGTGGGTTTTAGTGCCTTGTTAACCCCATGAGACCTGATGATGTCAAAGAGCAAATAATCAATGGGGGAGAAACAAGTGGACCCCAACTAATAAAGTACATTGAATAAAATACTTGCTGAACTCTAAGGAGGGAGTGACTGCTTCCAGCTGCCGGGACTGAGAAACAGTTTAACAGACACAATGGTATCTGAGCTTGATTTCACAGACCTTGATTTCATGCCTCTTTTCCCATGATGCTTCTCCCACAGAAGTTGGCATTGAGAAAAGGTAAACGACTTGCTCAAGGTCACATAGTGAAGGAGTCAGGGATGGAGATAGATGAAGTCACATACAGTCATGCACAGGGGATTGGTTCCAGGACACTCCTCCCAAACTCCCTCCCCCTCCCCCCTCCTCCACAGAAACCAAATCTGAGGCTGCTTAAGACCCTGATACAAAATGGGAATTCCCTGGCAGTCCAGTGGTTAGGACTCTGCGCTTCCACTGCCAGGGGCCCAGACTTGATCCCTGATTGGGGAACTAATCCCTCAAGCCATGTGGTGAGGCCTTAAAAAAAAAAAAAAAAGGCATAGTATTTGCATACATCCTCCCTTATTCTGTATTTATTTATTTTTTTTTTGGCCATGCTGCTCTGCTTGTGGGATCTTCGTTCCCTGACCAGGGATCCAACCCAGGCCCCTGGCAGTAAGAGTGTAGAGTCCTAACCATTGGACTGCCAGGAATACCCAATTCTCTCTTATACTTTATTTATTTTTTTAACATTTTGGTATATATATATATATATTTTTTTTTTCTTTTTAAATATTGATTTATTTATTTGGCTGCACCAGGTCTTAGTTGCGGCATGCATGTGGGATCTAGTTCCCTGACCAGGGATCGAACCCAGGCCCCCTGCATTGGGAGCATGGAGTCTTAACCACAGTGCCACCAGGGAAGTCCCCTCCTTTATACTTTAAATCATCTCTAGATTACTAATAATTCCTAGTACAATGTGAATGCTATGTAAATAGTCATAAATACTGTGTAAATTGTAAATACAATGTAAATGCTATGTAAGTAGTTGCCAGTGCAGCAAATTCAAGTTTTGCTTTTTGGAACTTTCTGGAATTTTTTTAAAAAATATTCTTGGGAGTTCCCTGGGTCTAGTGGTTAGTGTTCAACGCTTTCACAGCTGTGGCCCAAGTTCAATCCCTGGTCGGGGAATTCCCACAAGCCCCATGTTGCCGCCAAAAAAAATTTTTTTTTTAATTTATTTTTTTGATCCGCGGTTGGTTGAACCATTCATGCGGATGCAGAACCCACAGATATGGAGGGCCAACCTGCATATTGATTCCTACCCAGTGTGGCCAGGTGGAGGAGACAGGGCAGCCCTGGCTGTCCCATCTTAGTTCCTTGCTCCAGCCTCTGGGGATCAGGTTTGAGCCCAGGGTGAACTTAAGACTAGACCTCTAACAGGCCCAGGAAGTATGGCCCAGGCCTCCCTCTGCTTTGTCCCTGGCCTTTTATCTCCCCAGGTAGCTGAGGAAGGGAAGGCCCAGCCCTGGGTAAACATCTACCCAGGACTCTGGGGTCCCATTTCAAGTAGAGAAAAAGGAGAGAAGAAGAGGAAGGGGGAGAGGGATTGGCCTTAGGGTCCTCCCAGAGACCCCTGTGGGCTCTAGGCTGAGCCCAGCCCAGAGCCACAGTACAGAGCAGAGATGTGCAACGTCAGCACCACCTAACTCAGAGATCATTTTTTTCAATCCTTTCATTTTATAGATCAGGAGACTGAGGCCCAGGGAGTCTGGCTAACTGTCACCCCTCCTGGCAGTTCTGCCCACACAGGTCTGGCTTGAGGGAGGTGGAGCGCTTCCTCTCTCATGGGTTCCTAGAGTCAGGCCGTCGGGGTAGGGGACTCCTTCCTGCAATCCGGGGGGTTTGGGTTCCAGCTCACCACTCCAACCCCTTGGGAACTCTGAAAATGAGGGGGGGGGGATAGAAATGCCCGGCTGAATGGGTGCATCCATCATAACAATAATTAGGGAGATGGGAGGCTTTAAGCAGACTAATTATGTAGGGTAGGTCTCAGCCTCGGTAAACCTCCCTTTGTATTTACTTAGCATCTTTACCCAGAGGCCATAAAGATGGGGAGTACCCCCCAGGCAGACAGCCCTGAGGATGGGCACTGTGTAACAGGAGCCTGCTAAGGAAATAGGAAGAGGATCCACAGAAGCCATGTTGCAGGTTCAAAGGCTGCTGTGACTGCTTAGTCACTAGGCCCCTGGACAGACTGGTCATTAGCGCCCTTCCTTACTTATCAGTAGGCACTCGCGGACCTTGATCATAAGGAGAACATAGGAGTAAGGCCAGGGCAAGGTGTAGGCTGGTGCCTCTCCAGGGCTCAGCCTGGTGGATCTCAGCTAGGCATCATGGAAATGATCTGAAGCTCTGTATACAAAGGTCAAAGCATACAGCACATAAAAGGAATATTTGCTCAGAAAGCCCAGATTATATATAAATATCTGGTGAAACCCTGTGGAGGCCTCTAAAGGACTGCTTGGCTCTGCCTATACCCGGGACCTCCATTCAACCAACCACTGGGCATTAAGCAGCTACTATGCATCAGGCTCTGGGGAGATGCTGGGGATACCCAGATAAATAAGGTATGGTCGTTGCCTTCAAGAAGTCCCCTGGTCTAGCAGCTGGACTCTTCACCTGAGAACCAGACATCCTAGTTTGGCCAAGACAGTGTTCGTTTATGCCTGTTGTCCCAATGTCATTATTAATAGTGTCCACTTTCACTCCCAAAGTGTCCTGGTTTGCATGATACATCACATGGTCACCTTAACCATAGCACAATGTATAGGTAATGGTGGAAATAGTTGGGGAAAGTGATGGGAGTAGTTGTTGTTAAGACTACGGTGAAAAGACATTGGTGGAAGCAGCTTGAAAGTAAGAAATAGTCTGCTTAATATGTCGTTGGACCACCAGACGATAGAGAATGTGGTCAGAGGATGATGCTTTTTGTGTGTATCTGTTTCCCTATCCCCAGGCTTGCTGCTCACAGTGTTAAAACAGAGCTACACTTTTGGTTATGAGCAGTGTTACCAACATGGAGGGGGCTTCCAACTTCAGCTACACTGGACTAGGTACAATTCTCCAAATTCCTTAAGTTTCAGTTGTGAGACTGGTTAAAAGAATTATGGTACATCTACACACTGGGATATTATTCAGCCATAAAATGGAATGAGAAAGCTCTTTGTGTACTGATATCTCCAGAATATAGTAAGTAAAAAAATCAGGGTAAAGAATAGCACATACAGTATGTTACCATTTGTGTAACTAAAGGGATATATATATATATATATATACATACACACACACACACACACACACACACACACACACACATACACACTCTTATATGCAAATAATATCTCTAGAAGAATATAAAAGAACTGGTAATCCTGGTGGTCTGGGAAGGAAAACCAGATGGCTGGGGGCAGGTGAGAGATTTCACTGTATACCCTTTCATGCTTTTTGAAATTTGAACCATGTGAATGTATTCAAAGTTATAAATAAAATTAAAAGGTTTAAAAAAAAATAAATGAGTGAATAAATTCCCAGGGTCCCTCTTTCTGTGTCTTCCCATATGATTCCTCTGTCTTGCTCATTAAAATCCTTCTTATCCTTCAAAGCTTCAGAGGAGCTTCTTCCCAGAAGCCCTCCCTGACTCCCTCCCCTGCACACTCAGAACAGCCTTCTTTAAAGGCTTTTATTCTGCAGACTTAGACGTGAGATTGCTGTGTGCATCTCTCTTCACCCACCAGATTGAAACTTCTCCTGGCAGGGACTGGGTCTGGTTCATCTCTGATCTTCCTGCAGTACTGAACTCCTGCAAGCTTTGCTTGAAAGACTGAGTGGAGTATTTTACACTATCTAAAGTGCTTTGATGACCACTATCTCCTCCCAACAGTTAGGTAAGAGGCCAGACAGATGGATGTTTTTATTTGACAGAGGAAGCTCCTGAGATTCAGAGGCGTGATAGTCAAGTGACTTGCTCAAGGTTACGAGAAGAGACAAGGTAGAGGTTGCAGGATGCAGATTTCCAATCCAACTCCGTGTTAGGTTCATGTACCACCTGACTGCCCACCTTCCATGTGGTGGGCTGTAGTCAGGTCTTGTTTTTATTTCCAGCCTTCTTGTGCAATAGTCCAAACTCATCTCCCCCTGGTCTAGCTCAGTCCCCTTATCCTCCATACAGCAACCAAAGCATTTCTCACCTCTCTTCCTCCTGCTTAAGTGCTTAAAGCCTTTCACTGGCTCCCCTTCCCATCACTGGTACTCCAGGACAAAGTCCATTTTCCTCTGCAATTTTTATGAGGCACTAGGCCCACCCCAGCCAACCTCTGCAGCTTCAGCTTCCCAATTTCTTATTAGTTCCTGGAATATGACTTAAGTGCTTCCCAATGGCTTCCTGGGCCTGTGCAACGTAGACCGTCTCACCCTCTCGGCTTGGAGAACTTCAGTTCACTGGCAAGACCTGGTAAAATGTCAGCTGGGCAGCATTCTCTGACTTCACTTCTCAGTCCCCAACAGGCCCCAAACATCTGAAAACATGAACTACTGTAAAGTGTCCAGGCTGTGGATTTAGCCTGGTCTAGCTAAAGTCTTGCTCTCTGTGTGACCTTGATCTTAGCTTCCTCCACTCAAAAATGGGGATAATGTGCCAGCGCGGATGTGGCGACTCATCTGATGGGGGTTGTCGAGGCCGCTGGCAGAGGGGAGCCCGTTGTGGCTCAGGACAAAGTTTGGTGGGCCCATCTCTGGCACTTCATCCCTATTAGCCACTCGCCACCCCTGCCTCTTGTGAGCATGGCCTAGGCTACCCTCCACCCCCTCCTCAAGAAGCCAGACGCACCCCCGCTCCACCCCTTCGGGGATGGCAAGCTCAGTGAGCAGGGCGCTGAGGGTCATATTAACACCTCAGATTAGACACCGCGTGGTCATTTGGCAGATCTGCAATAGGAAGCCACTGGGGGAGGGGACTGCAAGCAACAGTAGTCCAGACGAGTCTCCACCCAAGGTCGAGGTGCCCGCCCGACGGGCAGCGAACCGCAAGGACTCCTCTCCGTAGCCCCGCCCCTCGAGGGGGCCCGAAGCCTTTCTCTAGCCAGAGCCGGGGTACGTTCCCTTTAAGGCGTTCGAAAAAGTCACCGCGTTGGTACACAGAGAACGAGGCGTGGTTTATTTTGTCCCTCGCCGGCCTTCGTGGGCCGGGCCGGGCGCGAGGGCGGGGCAAGGGAGCGGCGGTGGGGTCAAAGGCCATAGCGCGCACCACGTGGGCCGGTGACTCCGTCCTTCCCGCAGCGGCAGCGGCGCGCAGGGCACTTGGGTTAGTGGCGCGGCGGGCGGCGCGGACAGCCGAGGCGGACGCCCGCTCCCGCCGCCATGGTCATCAAAACGGACGAGTTGCCGGCGGCCGCCCCGGCGGACAGCGCCCGGGAGCCCAGCTCGCAGGCCGGTGGCAAGGGGCGGCCGGGCGCGGCGGGTGAGCGGGGCCGGGGTCGTGGGGGCAGCAGGGCGGGAGGCTGAATCGGGCCGAGTGGGCGGGGGGGTTCGGGGTTGCGCGGGGACCGCCGCCTTTCCTCCGCGCCTGGCTGGGTTGCATCTCGCCGAGCCCTCCACCGGGCGCCCCCGCCCTGAAGGTCACCTTCACTGTCGCCCCCGCCTGCGGCCCGGGCTTCACACGTGGGGTCCCGGGGCGGGCAGCGGCGGCTAACACACGCGTGCCAGATCGCGGGGAGACGTGCACGCGCACGCAGTTTCGGGGTGTGCCAGCTCCTCAGACGGACGGACGCGGCGGCCCCACTCCCTACGCCCCCGGGCATGGGGAACTCTCCGGACTGGGGTCACTTGACACTTGCTCCGTCAAGCACCCCCTTCGCGTCAGGATCCCAAGCATTCTCTGTGCACAGGGCTGCAGGCTTGCGAGTTAGACTCAGCTTGGGACTTCTCGGGCTTGGTCTGTGGGAAGAGTGCAAGTTGGGGTGTGTGTTTCGTGAGGGGGTTTCTGTGGTTCGTTCCCAGAGGAAAGGCTTTAACCCCAGATCTGCAGGGTCTGATCTCCGTCCTGTTAGATGTCGGCCTGGAGGGCAGACCTGGGGGTCTGCCTGTGTATGGGGGCAAAGCCAAACTCCTTGGCAGGAGGTGGTGTTTATGCCAGAACTTGATCATTAACCCGCCTTATTGCGAAAAGTGGGTCAGCCCAGAGTTGCTGTTTTTAAGGCAAAGGTCATCAGCATGGAGTCAGGCTCCCAGCTCTCCCCCGTGGGGCTGTGTGGCATTGGCTTTGGGAGTGGCTGCAGTTTTTCTCAGGTGGGGCCTGCCTCTCCTGGGCCTCCTCTGTTCCTTCCATCATATCTTTGACTACAGCCGTGAGGTTGGAAGCCCCTTCCCAGGTCTTGGGTTGTCATTTCCAAATCTTTCTCAGAGCCCCAGGGCTGGGCTGTGTCCCTCTCTGCCCTGGGTGACAGTGGGAGTGCAGAACTACCCGTGCCTCCCACTCCCCATAACTCTCCTCAAAAGGGACTTGTCATCTTCATCTCCCTTCCCAGCTTGGGTGAGTCAGGGCGGGAACAGTGTTAGGTGGGCTCTCTGACCCTGTAACTGATCACAGCCAGGTTAGCTGATGGTGGGGGACACGTACTGTGGCAGCTTTGCTGATTGCCTAGAGAAGGCCAAGGTTTGGGCAGAATGGCAAATGCTGATGACTCCAACCTGCCAGGCTTCGCCCTCATGAGGCTCTGAATCAGTGAAGCGGGCTAGATAAGAGGAGGCCGATTTCCCCTCCAGCAAAGAGACCTGAAGAGATGAAGCGACTTGGCCAAGGTCACACAGCAGTTCAGCATTTGGATTTCCAGCTCACAGCCACATTGCCAAGGCTGCCCTGGCCTGTCCCAGAGGAAGCTGGGAGAGGCATGTTGGCTGGGATCTCATGCTGAGATTGTAGGGACTGAGGAGAGGGGAGAGTGTCGGAGAATTTCTCTGAGGGGGTCTGTCTGGAGCAACCTGGGTCAGGGGAGGGTACAGCTGTTCATTTTGGGGAAACTGGAAGCGTACTAGCAGGTGGAACATTGGCTCCCTAAGCCTCTGGGAAGCTTGTCTAGAGCTAGGACTTGAGTTATAGCCAGTCTGAATCTATTCAAAGGAGGAGGAGGCCTTAATGGAGACCCCCAACAGGGCCTCACCCAGGCTTCTGACCTCAGAACCCAGCTCTGGAAGACTCTCTAGTCCCCCTGAGGAGGTGATCAAGGCCTTTTGTGGGGGGACCAAGGGTCAGGTGCCTTGTTGGGAATAAAGCTACTTTTAGGGGTTAAGAGAACAGCAGGTTTTTCAAGTTCATGGTGGTGTGTTGAGTTCCTTCTGCCTAGGGGAGGGTTCCTTGGAGTTGAGGCCCAGAGCGGAGGTGAAGGGGGCTGGCAGACAGGAGAGGAGCTTGGGGGCTTAGGGGAAGCTCCTGGACAGGACCCCAGAGCTCTTCTTTTGGGTAGGTCTGAGCAGAGCAGCTCAGGGAACACTGGACTCTCCCCAGACTCTGCAGACCTGCTTCTGGCCTGGGTGGAGATGGGAAGGAGGCAAACAAATGCCTACCTCCTTGGGATCTTCCTTAGGCTGCCTGCCCCCACCCCTTTCCCTTGAAGCCCCAGATTCCTGGGATAGGGTGGTATGCCTTCTGAGGCCTAACTTCCTGCAGGAGCCTCACCCTGTGAGGTTTTGGCTAGGGCGCGGCCTGGCCCTGGCACAGTCTACTGAGTGAGGCCATGCCAGGCTGGGAAACGCACACAGGGGCCACCTGGGATGGCTTACGTTTCTTTTCTAACTCCTTTCAGCTGCCCGTTGGGTCCGCGTTCTCCCGGGCCAGGCCAGGGCTGTGCCTTATCTCTTCATTCTGGCTGGCCAGTGGAGACTTGAGGGGCGGGAGGTGTATGCCATGCTGTTTGGGCAACCCCTTCCCATTCTGCAGAGGATCACCTTTCTCCTTCTCTAAAACCCAGATCCTCAGGGGTGCCCCCTGGGGTAAGGAAGCAGGAGTGTAGAGGAAGGGGGTACTGTTTACCTGGTGGGCGCTGCAGCCTGGGGGCTGGCACTCAGGCCTGAGCTTGGGCGTCTGACAAACCTGTTTTTTTTCTTGACCTGGCTTGGCTGCCTGTTGCCTCTGCGACCTTGGGCAGCTTGGTTACTAAGCTTCTGGAGCCTCAGTTTCCTCAAGCGAGATGGGCTGGTCGAGCTGATGGAGGGACCTGCTACGGGCTGGGCCTAGAGTGAGCGTTGGCTCTGTGGTAACCAGGGTGAGGGTGGTTGTAACAGCTACGCAGGGGTCACTGCCAGGTTGCTCTGCCCCCGCCCCCTTCTCCACAGGGCTGGGGTGTGTCTGGGGAGGGCGGCGGCGGAAGAAGAGGGGCTCTGCTGGGTGCCAGCCCTTCAGGGCTGTCTGGAAGGGACTGGACGGGCGGGGAGGGGGCCTGAAGGGAACCTGGCTACCCGCCCCCACCCTGGTTAGTATGGATGCCGGAGCAGTCCCGCCTGGGCCCTGGCAACAAGTCAGAGGCCCTGGGAAGGCGCCCTGGCAAGGCTGGGCATGTTCCTTCTCCACAGCCGCGCGGCCTTTGGTCTCTTGCTGCCAGCTCTGTTTTCCCCAGGGGAGAGACTTGGTTTTCTCCTGGCAGCGCAGGGGCTGCTGGGGCGGGAAGTTGGAGCCTGCCAGCTTCTTGGTGGAGCTGGAGGCCTGGGGCATGGGTGCAGTTGTCCTCTGGGCGTCTGGGGTTAGGGTTCCCACCAGAGCTAGTGACTCTCAGGAAGGGGAGAGCTGCCAGGTCACCTGCAGGGGGCAGCACGAGCCAGAGGCCCCAGCCAACCACTTGACCCAGGAGGTGGGCAGGGTTCTCAGTGCAGCCGGTGGACAGGGGGGCGGCCACCTCATGGCCTGGGCCCGAGTCTGTGCCAGCTGTTGCCGGCAGCCGGCTGAAGCGGTCCTGCCCCCCCCCCCCCCCCCCCCGCGGGGGGGGGCGGGGGGGGGGCCCCCCCCGCGGGGCCGGCAGCCGGCTGAAGCGGTCCTGCCCCCCCCCCCCCCCACTGGGGTTGGGGCCGAGGAGAGGACCCCCTTGCTGGGCTCTACCCCTGCCAGCCAGTCCCCAGAGCCCTCAATCCTGAGGGGCCCAGGTACCCTAGACGCTGGGTTCTCCTGCCCAGCTGACTGCTTCACCAGCAGGGACCCTCTTTTGGGGGGTACAGGGAGGTGGGCCTGAGCACTGGTGGCAGCTCCACCTGGGGTCGTGGAGCCACCAGGGCCTCCTGGCCCACGGCCGTCCTTCTGGCCGACCTTGAGCAGGATGCAAGGCAGGGGGAGCGTGCCCTTCCCAGGGCCGCCCCAGCAGGCCTGGCCCCACTGAAACCCGAAGCCAGCCGGATCTCCAGCCCTGGGCCGGCCAGCTGCATGGCGGCAAGGGTAGAGGCAGAGGCCGGAACGAGGCACACAGGCAGTGCCGGGCCTGAGCTGGAGAGCTGGCTGCCTCGCTGCCGTGGAGGTCCTGTGACTCCAGAACGCGGGCGAGGGCAGCCGCCGACCACACCAGGTGGGCTGTGAGGACAGGGAGCCAAGTGGCTGGCCTCTGGTGGGGAGGTCACTGGGCCTTGATCCTGCTGTAGGGAGACCTTGAGGGTGCTTTGCAGGATAGAGGAGAGGCAGGGCGGGCTGGCCTTAGGGGAGTGGAGGCCCCTGGGAACCAGCCACATTCCTTTGAAATCTGATAGGAGATTGGGTGCCCCCTGGGGCTGGAACCTGGAGCAGAGGTGCCTTCTGGGCAGGCTCCCTGAGCCAGGGAGAGGGTGTGGGAGCTGTAGCCGCCCTTGCCCTCCTCTCTGTCCTCCTGGCCCAGACTCAGGGAGCACAGGCCACCTGTCTGGGTCCAGGTCTCTGGTTTCCCACTTTTGGGGTCTCAGAGACCTCAAAGCTGCTGTTCTGTATTGGGCAGGGGCCCCCTCATCCTGAGGGCTGGTCAGCCAGCAAAGCCTTTCTCAAGGCCTCAGCTGGGGGAAGGCCGCCTCATAGCTGTCAACCCTCTTGCTGCATTTTGAAAAGTGACCAACCACCACCCTTCTCCCGCCCTCCTGTCCCTGTCTGCTGTGTCACAGAGTCAGCCAGGTTCTCCCTTTGGGGCCGGCTGCTCAGTTTCCAGGGGCTTGGGGTCGCCCCGCCTAGGGCTGTGGGCTCGCTTGAAGGAGAGGTCCTTGTGCGTCCTTGTGGTTGTTGGGAGTTTACCTTCAGGTTTGGAGCTGTGTGCTGGGGATGGAGGTGGCGACAGTTACTGAAGGCCCGCCGTGGGCCAGGACTGAGGGCAGTGCAGCCATGTGGTAGGGGGCCTCTCCAGTGGGGAATCTAGGGTCCGCTCTTGACTCTTGACCTTGGGCAAGGCACTGAACTTCTGGGCCTCAGACCTCCTTATTTGGGGGAAGGAGGAGGGGACTGTATCTCAGCTCCTGGCCGTTCTGTTTATCACCAAGTTGAGGGGACGCGGGGAGAGGGAGTGGCTTCTCTCCACATCCCGTTCCTGGTTCCCCCGTGTGCCCTTATGTGTCAGGCTTATCTGGACTTTTATACATTTCCCGAGGCCCCTGCTCCATGTTTCTTTTAGGTCTGGGTAGAGCCCACACAGCTCTGGGGAGGTGCACCCCGTCCCCACTCCTCACAGCTGGGTAGGGAAGAGGAGGTGGAGTCTAGATGGGTTGGGATCCAGAGCAGAGCTGGCTGAGCTGACCTGTCTGGAGCTCCCAGATAAGCAAGGGGCCAGTCTGGCTGCCAGGCAGACCCTGGGCCAGAAGGCCCCGTGGGCCAGTGGGGCTCCAGGCAGGCCTGTGTTTTGGTGGAGGGTCTCTGCGAGGACATCCTCTTCTCCCCCACCGGGGGCAGGGCGGGAAGGCTCTCCTCTGCTCCCCTTAGTGCCTGGGGAGAAATGGAAGGTTTTGTCACCTGCTCCTTCTCCCCACAACATGTGAGTCGGTTGCTGGTCACAAGTGCGGGGCTTTTACAGTAATCAGTTCATTAATTCAGTGCCTTTCTGTTGAGTGCGGGCAAGACAGGAGGAGGAAGATAGAGCTGCTGGTGTGAACAGCCCCCCGAGTGCAGCACGACATTGCTGCCAGGGGTCATTGGTCAGGATTCAGAGAAGAGAGTTTATTTCACCTGGGCCTTGACGGATGAGTAGGAGTCTGCCCGATGCAATGGTATATGGGGGGCAGCATAAACAAAAGCACAGGTAGGAGGGAAAATGTGTGGCTTGTTCTTAGGCTTCTGAGTAGTTTGGTGTAGCTGCACCTTGATGCGGGGAACTGGCAGGAGCTGAGATGGGCTTTAGGCCTGAGATGCTCGGTTCCTGTGAGCAGTAGAGCAGCGGAGAGTATTAGAAGGTTCTAAGTGGTACCTTTTTTTTTTTTGGAAGAGGAAAAAGGGCTGTATTTATTTGATTCTATGCATTTTCACTTATTCCTATTAACCATTAATTATGCAGATTTACCATTGATTGAAATATTTTATCTTTTATACTATGGTCACCTTTAATAGCAACTTACAAAGCACTTTATTTAAAAAAGGAGTTGTCTGTATTTACCAGAATTTCATTTGTAGAAGCACAGGTGTTGTCTTTGGATCACATTTAGCTACTCATCTAAGGATATGGTCGCACCATGGAAATGAAAATCGCTTGTAGAGTTTGGATATAAAACATGTACAGTTCACAAAAGTTGATATAAGAATTTGCTCGCTACAGTTTCAGTGCCCTAGTTTTCTCAAAAAGCTCCTGATACATATTTTTCTAAATCATACCCTAAAATAAACACTAGTTTAACAATCGTGTCATACAATAATACAAGCTTATTGTAAACACCTGGAAAGTACAGACTTTATAAGGAAAGGATTATATCACTCTTAATCCTATTATTTAAGGAAAGCCACTGAATTCTGAGTCTTTTAGTCTTTCTACTGGAATAGATATAAATGTACATATACACACATAATTAGGACTGTACTGCATGTTCTAATTTTTTTTTAATTGAAGTACAGTTGATTTACAATGTTATGTTAATTTCAGGTGTACAGCCAGTGGAATTCTTGAAATAGGGGAAATGGCCTGCAGCAGTCCTGTGACCAGTTTGGAGATTAGGTTGGGTGACTAGATAGGGATGGGGGGGTGGGCATTCGCAGAGCAGGGGCTGGTTTGTGGAGGAAGATAAATTCCATGCTGACAAGATGAGTCTGGTGAGGCCTAAGGGATGGCCACATGTTGAAAAACTGGAGCGAGGCCTGGATTGGTCACGTGAGCTGGGAGACAGGAGGGCATTTGCAGTCACGGGCAAGGGTGAGATGGGAATGAAGAGAGGCTGGGGCCCAGGACACCCACAGCTGGACTGCCAGAAGGAGGTCAAGCTGGAGAGGGAAGAATAAGAGCGTCAGTGTCCATCAGGGAGGAGGAGGAAGTGAGCGGTGGGGGGAAGGGGAGCCAAGCAACTAACTGGTTGCATAAGGCCAGAGCAGACTCTCAGGTTTGGCCCTTAGGGCGGCATTGGTGACTCTGGGGACAGTGGTCTGGGTGGCCTATTCACACGGCCGCCAGACTGGGGGCCTGAGGAGCAGATAGGAAGCGAGGGCCCGGGATGTGGAGGCCAGCAAGCGGGCAGTAGCCTGCAGGTGTGCCCTGGGGTGCGGTGCGACCGGAGTCCAGTGCAGGGCCGAGTCTTGGGAGAACAGGCAGACGCCATTCTGTAGGGCAATGTCCACCCTGGTAGGTGAGGCAGACCTCACCAGCGAGGCCCATCTGACTCAGCTCCTTTCTTGTCGCCCGCAGAGCTGCCATCAGTCATGCTGTTGAATGGGGACTGCCCGGAGAGCCTGAAAAAGGAAGAGGGGGCTGCCGAACCGCCCCGGGAAAATGGGCTGGATGAGGCTGAGCCGGGAGAGGAGACCACTGGACAGGAAGTCATTGTCATTCAGGACACGGGCTTTTCTGTGAAGATCCTGGCTCCTGGGATCGAGCCCTTCTCCCTCCAGGTGAGATGATAGAGGGGTACTGGGGGCCGGGGTACCGGGAACCAGGGCCTGAGCCTGTCGGGGAGGATGAGGATGCCAAGCCAAGCTTTGCCTTTGCCCGGTCTGGCCCCATGTTGAGGCAGGAAACCGAGGATCCTGTGCCTTCCAAGGTCACTCAGCTAACGTGGTGGACATGGGAGTCCAGGTTCAGGCCGTTGCCTCATTGCAAGGGGACAGATCCCAGCTGGGACTGCCAGCCCTGTTTGGGGATCGGTATGGTAGTGGCTGGGTAGTGTTGGGGTCCCAGGGCTCCCCACCCTCAGGTAGGTCAATTCTCTGGCTGGAGTTTTGCCATCTGTCTGAGAGGAGAGTGGTAGTGGGTGGTCTTCAAGAGCAGAGCCAACCCAGAGGTCTTGTAAACTGTTACTCGTTGGGGAACCAGGTGAGGCCCTCTTGTGTCTTCTGGAGCCACAGGCTTCAGCCCCAGGGCACACCTTCCTGAAGGGGGAAGCCATTTGCCCTGGGGACCTTGGCACTGGGCAAGGGAGGAGGCAAGATTGCTCTTTTCTTTTCCTTGTTTTTACACCTCCTGCTGCTCTACTCAGGGCCTGCTCTTGGTCTGCAGGAATAGTTTAAGCCTGCGGGTAACAGGGCAAGGCTCTGTCCTGCACATGTGCGTACACCCTGCACACACATACACACACACAGGTGCAAGTGGGCATGGTATGTATGGGCAGGGCCTGGAATTTAAAATAAAAGCCAAAAAGGGGGAAACAGTATTTGGAGCATTGATTTTAGGGACTCAGGCACTTTGGGCTGGGGAAGCAGTATGTTTTCACCAGGTTGGTCGGGGCCTTCTCCCTGGCAGGTGTCCCCCCAGGAGATGGTACAGGAGATCCACCAGGTGCTCATGGACCGTGAAGACACAT
>NW_021146025.1:0-12204 GCF_002837175.3 Physeter macrocephalus
CTGCTGCGCGTGGGCTTTCTCTAGTTGCGGCGAGCGGGGGCTACTCTTCGTTGCCGTGCACGGGCTTCTCATTGTGGTGGCTTCTCTTGTTGGGGAGCACGGGCTCTAGGCATGCGGGCTTCAGTAGTTGTGGCTCGCAGGCTCAGTAGTTGTGGTGCAGGGGCTTCGTTGCTCCGTGGCATGTGGCATCTTCCCGGACCAGGGCTTGAACCCGTGTCGCCTGCACTGGCAGGCGGGTTCTTAAGCACTGCGCCACCAGGAAAGACCCCCCTGCCCCGATTTTTTAATGTGCTTTTAAAACTTGAAAACTTCTCCTTTTGTAGGTAAAATTAAACTGACTTCGCATTTCTACTTGCCAGCAAAAAAATCAGTCTTGGGCGTTGCGGTCACAGAATTCAGGATGTGGGACAGGGGATCCCGTTCACCTCTTTGGTGGGTTGGGGCGGGGGAGGCTCCTGCCCTCCGGGCAAAGCCATCATAGGCCTATACAGACTCTCTCTGCAGCTTCTAAAAGGTTCCCTCCTGGTAGCGGTAGCCTCAAGGACACACAACTTAGGAAGCTGTCTTCCAAGAAAAGGGCATCCCTTCCTCCAGGCAAGAGGGATTTCCACCTTCACTCATCCCTTAGCCTCACCCCGCCCCCTCTTTCCTGCACAGACCGCATAGCAGTGCGCTTTGTCCCTTCCATGGGGCCAGCTTGGGATGTTGGGGTCTTTCCAAGCCGGGGGGCCTGGTGGCCCCTCCCTAGGTGCTCCTTGTAGCAATTTCCTCTGGACGCTGCGAGGAAGAGGGCCACCAACCGCAGAGCCATCCAAGAACTTCACTCCTCATCAGCCTGCGAGGTCTCCCCGCCCGCGCACACTGCCCCGCCCCGCCCCCCGGTTGCTCCTCCCCTTTGAGCACTTTCCTCCCTCCCTTTCCCTTGGGACAATCCCAGGGAATTGCCCTCTGTGGGCTCCAAGACGCACAATTTGGCATCTCTTGTCGGGGATCAGAAAAAAAGATTCTAACACCTGTCAGCATGATTCTTGTTACTATGTCATCCTATGACATGGATGGTGGAGAGTCTTAAGCCTTTGGCAAGTCACGTGGGCAATGGAGGTGGTTTTAGAAAATCCTGGAGCTCTGGGATTCCAATAGGTTCTCCCAGCACGTTAAATGCAGTGAATTCTGAACCAAACACGTCCTTTCCCCAAAGCTCCTCCTCTTTCCATTTCTCCCATTTCTGTCAATGCCACCACCATTACTGTCACCCAAGCTCAGCACTTGAGTCATTTTCTACTCCTTTCTTTCCTTTATTACCACATCTAACTGGTACTCGAGAGCCTGCCCCCCCTACACCTCGTGATCACCCTCCAGGATCAACGATGGATCAGCCTTCTCACTGGTCTCTCAGCCGTCATCTCCATTCCATTGGCCTCATTGTTTCCAGTGATTTGACTTTGATTATGTCACTTCCCAGCTCCAAATCCTACAACTCCCTTGATCTTCCTAATAAAATCCAAATGCCCTGATGTAGATTGGAAATGCCCTCTCTTCTCAATACCTTGTTCCAGTCTTATTTCCCACTTATCTGTTAGGAAGACCTATGCTCAGCTAAATGAGCTGTTCGTCACTCCCCCAAACCCACCCTGATCTTTTCTTCCTTGAATCTTTTCCTTTAGGATTTCCCCTTTGACTGAAAAGCCACTCCGCCTGTCAAAACCCTACCCATTCGTCAACACCCAGTGCCAGTATCACCTCCTCCTGGAAGGTGGAGGCGTGATTTCCTTGGGACTCCTCCCTCTCCTGGGCTTCCTGACCGCGTCATGCACCTCTCGTGGCCCCTCTCACACACTGATCTGTATTGGCCCCTGGGTACACATCTCATCTCCCTTATGGGGTTGTGAGGTCTGTGTTGCCGAGTTAGTGGGGGGCTGAGGGACAGGCCGGGTGAGAGGGCGATGCGGGTGCTGATACAGGGATGGAGAAGAGGGAAGGATGCAAAAAGCGAGGCAGAGACAAAATCACTGGATGTGCCAGGAGAGGGCAGAGGTGGCACAGATGACCGAGGTTTTGGCGCCTTTATAGACGCAGGGAAATGGAGAGGGCGGTTTGGGAAGAGGACTTTAGTTGGAGTTGATCCTCCCGGACCCTTTGCCGACTGCCCCCGGGTATTTGGCCGCTGAGTGGAGCCCCCAAAAAGTGGTGCTGCAGAGGAAAACTGCTGGGTCCTGGTCTCAGTTTCCCCATTAAACTATTTAAGCAAGAGAGCAGGGGTTACACTTGCTATTCCAAAGAACCAGGTTCTGGAGATCCTGGAGAGCAGACTAAGATAGAAGCCGCCCACTTCTACCAAGATTGCTCCCTTTAAAAATGCTTTGGGGGCTTCCCTGGTGGCGCGGTGGTTGAGAGCCCGCCTGCCGACGCGGGGGACGCGGGTTCGTGCCCCGGTCCGGGAAGATCCCACGTGCCGCGGAGCGGCTGGGCCCGTGAGCCATGGTCGCTGAGCCTGCGCGTCCGGAGCCTGTGCTCCGCAACGGGAGAGGCCACAGCAGTGAGAGGACCGCGTACCGCCAAAAAAAAAAAAAAAAAATGCTTTGGATACTTCTGGTCATGTATTTGGACTGATAGCTAGGTGCTACTGTGTCTTTAACAAGTGACGGTGCGAGCAGCAGCGGTCAGCCCACTTCAGGATGTGAGCAGGAGCCCTGAGCTGGCTAATCCAGACACCGCCCCGGGAGGCCATCCTTTCAGGGGGTCTTTTTTCACAGCCTTCATTGTCAGAAATCAGTTCATCTGTGTTCTTGGCATAAAGAATGATTCATCTCCAACCTCTCGATCCTAATATCCTTCTCCCACCGTTGCTCTAATTCTGAATTATTTTCTCCTTTGGGACTCTTGGTTGACTTGGCAGTTTCACTCGGTTCTTTTAAATGGACTTGATAGAAACTCATTTCATCAGAAACCAGGATGTGGCCCTCGGAGCCACATTGGAATCAGTGCTTAGTAAACTCGAAGGCAGGGAGGTATTTATTAGAGGTGGTCATTGCTATCAAACCCCCGTCCTGGCCTGAGCAAAGTCAGCAGGAGACTCAGCTGCTGTCTCAGAGGGCTGTCCTCATCCAGGCTGCGTACCAGCTCTCCTGGGATGCAGGGGGATATGGGGGCAGGAGCAGGGGTTCCAGTCCCTGGCTGTGGCTTGAGTGGTCCTCATTAGGATTGAGTGGTGAAGAGGTCCCCGTGTGAGTAATGCTGGTTACTTCCCTCCCAGTGAAACCCCACAGCCCAGCGTGGCCCCAGCACCTCACACTTCCCTGAGCAAACAGACTCTTAGGAGGGCCTGGCTTAGAACCTCCAGCACTGCTTATAAAAAGGATGGCGCATGGACCGCCTACTTCACAGTCACTGGTGGAGTTGCTTGGAAACACAGGTTCCCAAGTCGTGTTGGCAGAGATTCTGACTTCTTAGGTCCAGAGTAGCCCAAGGGAATCTCAGAATTACATCTGCAAGGGTGAGAGCGGAAGTGAGCCTGAGACCTTGACGGTGGTGACACAGAGAGTCTGGTGCTGGTGAAGCCTGGGCTGCAGATGGGCTCAGGGAGTGATGTCAGGTTTAGAGCCATCCCGTCACGGCTCATTCGAAGTCCGTGGGACCCACCGGGTCTCCCTCGATTGTTGTTTCTTCAGTTCTCTATTTGATCCCGGGGAAGGGCTGGGGGAGGTAGTGTCTGAGATAAAAGGGAAGCCACGCCCCTTCCATCACGAAGGGAGAATAATGATGATGATAATAAGGGCCGACATTTACACAGTGTTTATCGTGTAGCAGACCTCGTGTTTAGTGCCTTACGTGGGTTATGACGTTTGATCATTTTAACAAGTCTCTTAGGAAAGTCCTATGATTATGCTCATGTCTTAAATGAGGACATTGAAACCTCAGGGGTGAAGAGCCCAGCCGTCCACACTAGGGCATGGAGTGGGGTGTGAGCCCGGGCCATCTGGCTCTAGGTGGCAAGTGGCCTGCTGTCCTCTGGGTGGTCCTTAGGAATGTTCTGGCCCCAGCCGTCTCTCTCAGCCTTGCTCCGAGGTAGGAAGCTTGCATGACAGGGGCCTCTGTGTCAGTGAACACCTGGATTACACATGTGGCCAGGTGGCACCATCTGTCACAAGCTCCCAGAGCAGTGAAGGGTTTTCCAGGATGCCGATCACTTTATCATTGTGATAACAAGCTCAAGCCCGGAAATAGAGATGGGATTTCTCAGCTTCCTGCTTTTCTATCACACATCGGCAGGAAATTTTTTCCTCGACCCCCATTGTAAACTGGGAATTAAAACAGATGTGGCTGTATTAATTGACACTCTCCCTTTAATCAGCCGCATTGCCGGCAGTGCTGTGTTCCCCGCGATCAACAGATTACCCCGCTGCGGAACTTGCCAGGACCAGTTGCAGAATGAAAAGGCAGAAAACCTTGTTCAAAAAGCAGGAAAAAAGCCCTGTTCAAGGTACTGAAAGAGAAAGCTTTTTCCTTTCTTCCGCAGTCTCTTTTGATCTGTCATAGTATTTTTCGTTTGCCTTTTAATGACATTTTAAGTAAAGAGAAAAGAGAAATTGTTAATTAACAACCTAAAATTATTAGCATAAATTTTACCATTCACCTTAATATTATATAATGACATTTTTTTTGCGGGGGAGTCAGCCATGGAGCTCGTGTGATCTTAGCTCCTGCACCAGGGATTGAACCCGGGGCCCCAGGAGCGAGAGCACCAAGTCCTAACCACTGGACCGCCAGGGAATTCCCTATAATGACAGTTTTAAATGCAACTCTAAGAGCATTTAACCCAGATGTAGAATCACCAAAATCACACGATTTGTGTTTCATAGCTCTTACATGCATTTGTATTTGGTTTTTACCAGAACAGTGGCAATAATACACAAAACTAATGCAGCTCTTTTCATTTCGCTTCTTGATACACGTGCTTTCTACCAACACCCTTTACCTTCTGCTTACTGATGAGTAAGGAAGGGCCGAACAGAAACAGGTCTAGGGATTGCCCTATCTTTCCCTTTCTTCTGTGTCATCCCTTTGGGATGAGTGCTTGGCTGATTCAGGGAATTCTCCTGTGTAAGAAAGGATGTGGTAGGGCTTCTTGGTCATTTGTGTTACTTAGAACACCAACTGCCTTCTGTCTGCATTTGAAGCAAGTTCTGGTTCAGATGCAAAAGGTGGCCTCTCAGGGTTGTCAGTGCCCCTCCTGCTCACTCAGCTGAAGACATAACACACTGACTTTGTATTCATTTTGAGTCTTAATGAATGTCCACACCCGTGGGCCCAGCAGAACTGGAGAACACAGCCAGGAGGGGCAGCCACACTCACCACATGTATCAGCTCACACCTGTGCTCCATTGTCCCATCAGACTTCGCTTACAAAGTACAAATTCAAAGGCAAATTCATTGAGCAATTCAAGACGGCAACGGAGGAGCAGTAAACCAAGTGCAAGGTCCTCCTCAGCACAGGGCCCCGTGAGACCGCCCAGGCTGCGTGCCCAGGAAGCCGGCCCTGATGATCAGTAAAGATTATAGCTAATTCAGAGGAGGGTGGTTTGAGGGGAGGGGTGAAAATGGGGGCAGATCAGTCTGCATGCCTGCCCTTTTTTTGGCATTTCCTGGAAGTAAAGGTCAAGATTGGCATGAAGGGCAACTTCAGGGGGCTTCTTGAAGAAGAGGAATGACCCCTGCCACGTCCATCTCTGCTTGAAGAATTAGTGTCAGAGCTTGCATTTAGTGGTGTGGCTGTGAGGTTCCTAGCTGCAGACACTTGCAGCCTCCAGAGATGACTGAGACTCACAAATAGATCTGAGATGTTTGACAATCTGAAACTGGAATGGACCTAATAGATTAAATTAATTAAAGTGGGTTTAGGACTTCCCTGGTGGCGCAGTGGTTAAAAGCCTCCTGCCAATGCAGGGGACATGGGTTCTATCCCTGGTCCGGGAAGATCCCGCATGCCGCAGAGCAGCTAAGCCCGTGCGCTACAACTGCTGAGCCTGTGTGCTACAACTACTGAGCCTGTGCTCTAGAGCCCGCGAGCCACACCTACTGAGCCCACGTGCCACACCACTGAAGCCCTCACGTGCTCTAGGGCCCGTGCTCCGCAGCAAGAGAAGCCACAGCAATGAGAAGCCCGCACACCGCAGTGAAGAGTAGCCCCCACTCGCCACAACTAGAGAAAGCCCGCGTGCAGCAACGAAGACCCAATGCAGCCAAAAATAAATTTAAAAAATAAAAATAGGGGCTTCCCTAGTGGCGCAGTGGTTAAGAATCCACCTGCCGATGCAGGAGACACGGGTTCGAGCCCTGGTCCGGGAAGATCCCACGTGCCGCGGAGCAACTAAGCCCATGTGCCACAGCTACTGAGCCTGTGCTCTAGAGCCTGTGAGCCACAACTACTGAGCCTGTGTGCCACAACTGCTGAAGCCCGCACACCTAGAGCCCGTGCTCCCAACAAGAGAAGCCACCACAATGAGAAGCCCGCGCACCACAAGGAAGAGTAGCCGCCACTCGCCACAATCAGAAGAAAGCCCACATGCAGCAACGAAGACCCAACGCAGCCAAAAATAAAATAAAATGAAAATTAATAAATAAAAAAAAATAAAAATAAAGTGGGTTCAGTGTAAGTAATAGAAAACCCAACTCAAAGTGGCACAGATAATAAAGGGATTTATTGGTTCATGTCAATGGAAAGTCCAGGAGTAGTTCAGCTTCATGAGTGGTGTGATTCAGTGGGTGACAGATGCCACTGAGGTCCTAGTTACTTTTTGCCTCTCCACTTTGCCTTCCATGTGTCAGTCTCATCCTCAGCTGGTTTCCCTTCTCGGTGTCAAGATGGTGGCCAGCAGCCCACAGAGCAACTTGCTTCCTCACCAGCGTCCAGGGAGGGAGAGAAGCCTTGTTCTTGAAAGTTCTATCAGAAGAGTGAGAAAGCTTTTTTACTTTTCTCTCAGTCAATCTCCCCTTGAGTATCCTTGGCCCAGAATGAGCCAAGAGCCCATCCACCAACCAAAAACATATCCAGTGAGTGCAACTCTGCCAATAACTTAGGGCTAAGCCTCATGTCCTTCTCAAAAGCCCAGGGGGAGTCAGCTTGTACCAGCACACATAAACTGCATAGGAGAATGGGGAGGTGGGGAGGTGGGGAGACCAGAACAAAATGGGGTGATTACCTGGAGAGGACGGGGTGGATGCTCAGGAGGCTACCATGCCATCTACCTCAGAGACCCTCTCTCTGCTCTCAGGGCTGGCACTGGACCTAGCAGAAAACATAAATGTGTGATGCTGTCTAAACTTTAAACGTGGGAACAGGAGTGCAGTTCTACCCAAAAGACCTTCAAATTCATAATTTTAAAAATTGCTGACCAAGCAAAACCTATATCTGCAGGCCATTTAACAGACAAGGAAACCAGGAACCAACAAGGGGAAGTAATTGCCTAAAATCATAATGGTTGCTGTATACTGAGCTTGTGTGTGCATCTGCTAACGCACGTTACAGAAGAGAATGATGAGGCTTCAAGGAGGCCAACTAATTCTAATTCGCTCAAAGCCCCACAGCTAATGAGTGACAAGAGGTGGGATTTGGACACAGGTCTGTCTAACTTGCATGCCTCCGTCCTTTGCCAGTGCCAGAGGGTGAATTGGTTGCATGAATAGGAAGAAAAACCCCAAGCCAGTTCAGAGCTCTGTTCCACTGTGTATCAGTAAGAAGTTGTAGGAGACCGTCTAATATATACTATGGGATATATAACCCATAAATAAATGGAAGGGAAAAAGACTTCGTGAAGCAGATTCCTTAAGTGATAAAGCAAGTTGTCAGTGAACCTTATGCAGGGTAGGGAAGAGCCATCTGCAGTGGGTACAGGCTCCCAGGAAGCACAGGGTAGATGCCGCCTGGCTCCGTGAACGCCGGTGGCTTCTGGCATCCTGGCACTGGCAGAGCAGCAGCTTATGAACTCCTTTTCTAGAAGCTGTCAGTCTTTGGAGAGGTCGTGCAGGAAATCTGGGCCTTCGAATTGGCAGCCTGATCAGAAGAGACATTCAGCTGTCTCAGAGTTGCAAGTCCTGGCGTGCACCCCCTTCCTCTCCTGCGGAAGCCCCAGGCAAGCGGTGACCTCCTCTCCCATCTGCTGCCTTGAGAGAAGGGCAGATTTCATGGAAGGTGTAAGTAAACTGCAGTGGAAAGGAAATGAGAGTCTCTGTGTTCTAACCCGGCTCTCGCTCCTTCTCCTTACAGCCTGCTTCTTGTTTCTGCTCTGCACTTCCCTGGCTCTCCCGCTGTCCATGGCCTTCCCAGGCGAGCTAGCCTCTGAGCTGCTGGATGCCCCAGGCCAGCCGTGTCCGGCCAGGACGATGGTACTCCATCTTTAAACATAAAGTGTGCGATGGGACTTCCCTGGCGGTCCTCTGGTCAGGACTCGACGCTTTCACTGCGGTGGCCCTGGTTCAATCCCTGGTCGGGGAACTAAGATCCCGCGAGCCTTGGGGCGTGGCCAAAAAAACACAAACAAACAAAAGCAAAATGTGCACTAGGAAGAGCTGGCCAGGCTGATGATTTCCAGACACATGTGAGTCACACAGAATTACTTGCTGAATGTTTTAAAAAGACAGAGTTCTGGGACCCGCCCTGGGGAATACTGCTGCAGTATGTCTGCGGTGAGGACAGACATCTGCTTTTAAAACTCTGTCCCTAGATGATTGTGGTACCTCTTTCCGAGTTTGGGAGCCCCTGGGCCAGAGTTTTCCCAAGGACCCTTCCCAGTTCCTGTGCTCCCATGTGGATCAATATGAAAAACGAATGTCAGGCTATGGTCATCGTTGGCGCTCTATACGTTCTTCTGCTGAATGAATGAGTAAATATTTCCATTAGTCACATATATTAAATGATCTCAATTATCCAGAAGTATGAAGTATGAGGAAAGGTTGAGGGGGTGGGAAACTCCTTGGGTAACCAAAAATCGTTTTCACGTCAGTGAAATTAAACTCACAGCCTTGAATGTTGCTGATGGGAGCCTCCAAGCTCTGCACATGGAATCTAGCTACCCCTGTTTACAGAGAGGTCTAGCAAGCATGGTGCTCTAGGCTCCGAGTTCATAGCATATTGGAGCAGAAATTAAAAGGGCATAGGAAAGAAAAAAAAAGGACATAGGAATTGTTGCAAACAAAAAGCACCCAGTATTCAAATAGCTTAATGGGGATGGCGTTTCCTTTTGGGGTGATGAAAATGTTTTGGAACTAGATACAGGTGATCGTTACACATCATTGTGAATACGTTAAATGCCACTGAATTCTTCCCTTTAAAATGGTTCATTTTTTTTTTACATCTTTATTGGAGTATAATTGCTTTATAATGTTGTGTTAGTTTCTGCTGTACAATAAAGTGAGTCAGCTATATGTATACATAACACAGTACGCCCTCCCTCTTGCATCTCCCTCCCTCCCTCCCTATCCCACCCCTCTAGGTGGTCACAAAGCACCGAGCTGATCTCCCTGTGCTATGCGGCTGCTTCCCACTAGCTATCTATTTTACGTTTGGTAGTGTATATATGTCCATGCCACTCTCTCACTTTGTCCCAGCTTCCCCTTCCCCGTCTGTGTCCTCAAGTCCGTTCTCTATGTCTGCGTCTTTATTCCTGCCCTGCCGCTAGGTTCTTCATTACCTAAAATGGTTCATTTTGTGTTATGTGAATTTCACCTCGAATTTTTAAAAAATCGACAATACTAAAACCAAAAATGAATTATAAAAACAGTACTCTTAGATTTGTAACAAGTGAAAGCTGACAGCTTGATAGGAAATAAAAGAACAAAATAAAATTCTCAAGTTTGCACAGAATTCATATAGCCAAGTAGTTTGGGGCGATCTAGTGTCAGAGCAAACAATTCAGCCACTTCAACAGGCCCTGAAGCTGTCATTATTATAGGGCAATTTGAAAGTGAACATTTATTATATGGCTCCGCTTTATCAAGAAAAGTTATAAGACGTCAGGTATACCCTGCTTAAGAGTTCCCCATAAGAAAATGTCCTATGCAAAAATCTATTGGTAAAAGATAGATTTTTTTAATCGAGTAAAAAGTAAGCTTTTGGAACCTGTGATTCAGTTATCTGAATAATGAACTTAACCAAAACAATTCACTTGCTAACATGGCTGCATAAATGAGGCAAGACCCCACAAGGCCAATTCCCATAGAGGTTATATTAAAATCGCTACATCCGCTGCCTGAAGTGGGTATCAAGGAATTACTACTAAATTGTTATAAAGTGTCCATTTATGGTGATGAACAAGTTTTGGAAATAAATAGTGGTGATGGTTGCACATGTTTGTGAATGTAATTAGTGCTACTGAATTGTACACTTAACATGGTTAAAATGGCAAAAATTTTTGTTGTATATACTTTATCACAATAAAAATATTTTAAAATAATTTTTAAACTTCCATAATATTCCCCCCCCGCCTCCCCGCCAAATCACTACATCTGGTAGTTTTACCAACTGTACTGGGGAGAATTCTAAAGCCTGAAGAGGGTTATTGTGGTACTGCAGGTCAGTCAGAAAGAAAATCTAGAGGTCCCAGGCAGTACACGAAGCACACCAGGGAAAGATGCTTTTATTACATTTATTAGGGCCCTTTAAGCCATCTGTGTGCTGATTGGCTCTGCTGTGATCAGCAGCTGTTTTTATTCATTAGCGATGAGCAGGTGTGTAAGTCATTACTCATGTTCATTTCACAGCTGGGCTTTGAATGGAAAAGCAGTTCCTACCCAACAACTTTGGCATCAAGTACTGATATTTAAAGGTCTTTGAGTGAAAAGGTTTTCTTGAGGCTTGGAAAGTACTTCCATCTACTAATGGCTTCAGCGAAACATCAGAGATATCTATAAAGGCAGGCCTCTGTAGGCTGATTATTGGATCAATGTGTGTATTTGATTTTACTCTGATTTTACCCCGAATTTGTAGGTCTCTCTATACCTAGAAATTTTTATTCATTTCAATGGAATATGGTATAATCATAGGAAAATGGTTTACTTCCTCTGTTTAAGTACCAAGGCCTTCGTGGGAAATAAAATGTCAAAGCTAAAACTTTACATGCCATTTAATCAGAAGATTTTTTTTTT
This sequence comes from Physeter macrocephalus, assembly GCF_002837175.3. Taxonomy (NCBI): domain Eukaryota; kingdom Metazoa; phylum Chordata; class Mammalia; order Artiodactyla; family Physeteridae; genus Physeter; species Physeter macrocephalus. Next base: position 11,140 of record NW_021146025.1, read on the forward strand.
TTTTTACCATGGCTGTTTTGCTTTTTTATTTTGGAAAAATCGTTTAATCCAAGAATCATACTTCCACTCATTTCATAGGGATTGTCACATGAACCAACCAAATGTAAGAAAGCCAAGTTTCAGGACTTCCTGGTGGCGCAGTGGTTAAGAATCCACCTGCCAATGCAGGAGACACGGGTTCGAGCCCTGGTCCGGGAAGATCCCACATGCCGTGGAGCAGCTAAGCCCATGCGCCACAACTACCGAGCCTGCGCTCTAGAGCCCATGAGCCATAACTACTGAGCCCGCGTGCTACAACTACTGAAGCCCACGCCCCTAGACTCTGTGCTCCACAACAAGACAAGCCACCGCAATGAGAAGCCCGTGCACTGCAATGAAGACCCAACACAGCCAAAAAAAAAAAAAGTGCATGATATATGGTTTTAAATAAAACATTGAAGTGCCGTTTTAAGTACTTTATTGATATTCTATCACACAGTACTTTACAGGTAGCCTAACTTATGAATTAGACATGTAAATATTTTCTTCTCCAAAATATGGAAAAAAACTCAGTACTTTTTTTTAACATCTTTATTGGAGTATAATTGCTTTACAATGTTGTGTTAGTTTCTGCTGTATAACAAAGTGAATCAGCTATACGTATACATATATCCCCATATCTCCTCCCTCTTGCATCTCCCTCCCACCTTCCCTATCCCACCCCTCTAGGTGGACACAAAGCACCGAGCTGATCACCCTGTGCTATGCGGCTGCTTCCCACTAGCCATCTGTTTTACATTTGGTAGTGTATATATGTCAGTGCTACTCTCTCACTTCGTCCCAGCTTACCCTTCTCCCTCCCCATGTCCTCAAGTCCATTCTCTATGTCTGCATCTTTATTCCTGTCCTGCCCCTAGGTTCTTCAGAACCATTTTTTTAATAAGAGTCCATATATATGTGTTAGCATAGAGTATTTGTTTTTCTCTTTCTGATTTACTTCACTCTGTGTGACAGACTCTAGGTCCATCCACCTCACTACAAATAACTCAATTTCGTTTCTTTTTATGGCTGAGTAATATTCCATTG
>NW_021146025.1:12757-13979 GCF_002837175.3 Physeter macrocephalus
AGCTGCCCAGTTTTCCCAGCACCACTTATTGAAGAGGCTGTCTTTTCTCCACTGTATACTCTTGCCTCCTTTATCAAAGATTAGGTGACCATATGTGTGTGGGTTTATCTCTGGGCTTTCTATTCTGTTCCATTGATCAATATTTCTGTTTTTGTGCCAGTACCATACTGTCCTGATTACTGTAGCTTTGTAGTATAGTCTGAAGTCAGGAAGCCTGATTCCTCCAGCTCCGTATTTCTTTCTCAAGATTGCTTTGGTTATTCGGGGTCTTTTGTGTTTCCATACAGATTGTGACATTTTTTGTTCTAGTTCTGTGAAAAATGCCATTGGTAGTTTGATAAGGATTGAATCTGTAGATTGCTTTGGGTAGTATAGTCATTTTCAAAACGTTGATTCTTCCGATCCAAGAACATGGTATATCTCTCCATGTGTCTGTATCATCTTTAATTTCTTTTATCAGTGTCTTATAGTTTTCTGCATACAGGTCTTTTGTCTCCTTAGGTAGGTTTATTCCTAGGTATTTTATCCTTTTTGTTCCAGTGGTAAATGGGAGTGTTTCCTTAATTTCTGTTTCAGATTTTTCATCATTAGTGTATAGGAATGCAAGAGATTTCTGTACATTAGTTTTGTATCCTGCAACTTCACCAGATACATCGATTAGCTCTAGTAGTTTTCTGGTAGCATCTTTAGGATTCTCTCTATATAGTGTCATGTCATCTGCAAACAGTGACAGTTTTACTTCTTTTCAGATTTGGATTCCTTTTATTTCATTTTCTTCTCTGACTGTTGTGCCTAAAACTTCCAAAACTATGTTGAATGATAGCAGTGAGAGTGGGCAACATTGTCTTGGTCCTGATCTTAGAGGAAATGGTTTCAGTTTTTCATCATTGAGAATGATGTTGGCTGTGGGCTTGTCATATATGGCATTTATTATGTTGAGGTAGGTTCCCTCTATGCCTGCTTTCTGGAGAGTTTTTATCATAAATGGGTGTTGAATTTTGTTGAAAGCTTTTTCTGCATCTATTGAGATTATCATATGGTTTTTCTCCAATTTGTTAATATGGCACATCACATGGATTGATTTATGTATATTGAAGAATCCTTGCATTTCTGGGATAAACCCCACTTGATCATGGGGTATGATCCTTTTAATGTGCTGCTGGATTCTGTTTGCTAGTATTTTGTTGAGGATTTTTGCATCTATGTTCATCAATGATATTGG
>NW_021146025.1:15098-49226 GCF_002837175.3 Physeter macrocephalus
CTCCTCTGTTGGGTGCATAAATATTTACAATTGTTATATCTTTTTCTTGGATTGATCCCTTGATCATTATGTAGTGTCCTTCTTTGTCTCTGGTAATAGTCTTTATTTTAAAGTCTGTTTCGTCTGATTTGAGACTTGCTACTCCAGCTTTCTTTTGATTTCCATTTGCATGGAATATCTTTTTCCATCCCCTCACTTTCACTCTGTATGTGTCCTTAGGTCTGAAGTGGGTCTCTTGTAGACAGCACATATATAGGTCCTGTTTTTGTATCCACTCAGCCAGTCTGTATCTTTTGGTTGGATCATTTAATCCATTTACATTTAAGGTAATTATTGATATGTATGTTTCTGTTACCATTTTCTTAATTGTTTTGGGTTTGTTTTTGTAGGATTTTTCCTTCTCTGTGTTTCCTGCCTAGAGAAGTTCCTTTAGCATTTGTTGTAAAGCTGGTTTGGTGGTGCTGAATTCTCTTAACTTTTGCTTGTCTGTAAAGGTTTTAATTTCTCTGTTGAATCTGAATGAGGTCCTTGCTGGGTAGAGTAATCTTGGTTGTAGGTTTATCCCTTTCATCACTTTAAATATGTCCTGCCACTGTCTTCTGGCTTGCGGAGTTTCTCCTGAAAGATCAGCTGTTAACCTTATGGGGATGCCCTTGTATGTTATTTGTTGCTTTTCCCTTGCTGCTTGTAATATTTTTTCTTTGTATTTAATTTTTGATAGTTTGATTAATATGTCTTGGCGTGTTTCTCCTTGAGCTGTTCATCATTGTTTGTTTGTTCTTTAGTTCTTCTAGGTACTTGTTAAACGTTTCTTGTATTTTCTCCATTCTGTTTCCAAGATTCTGGATCATCTTTACTATCATTACTCTGAATTCTTTTTCAGATAGACTGCCTATTTCCTCTTCATTTGTTTGGTCTGGTGGGTTTTTACCTTGCTCCTTCATCTGCTGCATATTTCTCTGTCTTCTCATTTTGTTTAACTTACTGTGTTTAGGGTCTCCTTTTCACAGGCTGCAGGTTCATAGTTCCCGTTGTTTTTGGTGTCTGCCCCCAGTGGCTAAGGTTGGTTCAGTGGCTTCTGTAGGCCTCCTGGTGGAGGGGACTAGTGCCTGTGTTCTGGTGGGTCGGGCTGGATCTTGTCTTTCTTGTGGGCAGGGCTATGTCCGGTGGTGTGTTTTGGGGTGTCTGTGACCTTACTGTGATTTTAGGCAGCCTCTCTGCTAATGGGTGGGGTTGTGTTCCTGTCTTGCTAGTTGTTTGGCATAGGGTGTCCAGCACTGGAGCTTGCTGGCCGTTGGGTGGAGCTGGGTCTTAGTATTGAGACAGAGATCTCTGGGAGAGCTCTTGCTGACTGATATTACATGGAGCTGGGAGGTCTCTGGTAGTCCAATGTCCTGAACTCGGCTCTCCCACCTCAGAGGCTCAGGCCTGACAGCCAGGCCAGAGTACCGAGACCCTGTCAGCCACACGGCTCAGAAGAAAAAGGAGAAAAAAAAGAAAGAGAAAAAAATTATTAAAATTTAAAAATAAAAAAAAAATAATAATTTTTTAAAAAGAGAGCAACCAAACCATTAAACAAATCCACCAATGATAACAGGCACTAAAAACTATACTAAGTTAAACATAAAAATCAGAAACAAATCAGTCACAGACAGCAAACCCCAAGTCTACAGTTGCTCCCAAAGTCCACCTCCTCAATTTTGGGATGATTCATTATCTGTTCATGTATTCCACAGATGCAGGGTACATCAGGTTGACTGTGGAGATTTCATCCGCTGCTCCTGAGGCTGCTGGGAGAGATTTCCCTTTCTCTTCTTTGTTTGTTCGCACAGCTCCTGGGGTTCAGCTTTTGTTTTGGCCCTGCCTCTGCGTGTAGGTCGCCTGAGGGCATCTGTTCCCACCCAGACAGGACGTGGTTAAAGCAGCGGCTGATTAGGGGGCTCTGGCTCACTCTTGCCAGGGGGAGGGAGGGGCATGGTAGTCATAATTGGAATGCGGGGTGAGCCTGCGGCAGCAGAGGCCAGCATGACATTGCAACAGCCTGAGGCACACTGTGTGTTCTCCCGGGGAAGTTGTCCCTAGATCATGGGACCCTGGCAGTGGCGGGCTGCACAGGGTCCCAGGGTGGGTGTGGATAGTGACCTGTGCTTGCACAGGATTGTTGGTGGCTGCAGCCGCAGCATTAGCATTTCATGCCCGTCTCTGGGGTCCAAGCTAATAGCCGTGGCTCACACCCATCTCTGGAGCTTGGTTAGGTGGTGCTCTGCCTCCTGTGGGCAGACAGGGAAGGAATCCCCTCTCCTCATGCACCCCGAAACAATGGTCTCTTGCCTCTTCGGCACCTCCAGACATTTTCCCGGACTCCCTCCCGGCTAGCTGTGGCGCACTAGCCCCTTTCAGGCTGTGTTCACGCCGCCAACCCCAGTCCTCTCCCTGGGATCTGACCTCCGAAGCCCGAGCCTCAGCTCCCAGCCCCCGCCCGTCCCGGCGGGTGAGCAGACAAGCCTCTCGGGCTGGTGAGTGCCGGTCGGCACCGATCCTCCGTGCGGGAATCTCTCCGCTTTGCCCTCCGCACCCTGTGGCTGCGCTCTCCTCTGTGGCTCCGAAGCTTCTCCCCCGCCAACCCGTCTCCACCAGTGAAGGGGCTTCTAGTGTGTGGAAACCTTTCCTCCTTCACAGCTCCCTCCCCGAGGTGCAGGTCCCGTCCCTATTCTTTGTCTCTGTTTTTTCTTTTTTCTTTTTCCCTACTCAGGTACGTGGGGAGTTTCTTGCCTTTTGGGAGGTCTGAGGTCTTCTGCCAGCGTTCAGTAGGTGTTGTGTAGGAGTTGTTCCACATGTAGATGTATTTTTGATGTATTTGTGGGGAGGAAGGTGATCTCCGCGTCTTACTCTTCCACCATCTTGAAGGTCCCCCTAAACAGAAGATTTTAATTCTACAGTGAGAATCCTCTTTCTTGGGTTCTGCTGACAAACGTGTTGGTCAGGGTGACTTAACTATGCTGCAGGAACAAATCAATCCTGGAATCTCAGTGGCCTAATACTACCAAGGTTTATTTCTTTAAAAATTTTTAAAATTTAATATTTATTTTATACTGAGTATAATATTTTTATTTTATAGTTGATTTACAATGTGTTTCAGGTATACAGCAAAGTGATTCGGTTATACATACACATATATCCATTCTTTTTCATATTCTTTTTCCATATAGGTTATTACAAAATACTGAGTAGAGTTCCCTGTGCTATACAGTAGGTCCTTGTTGATTACAGAGGTTTATTTCTTGCTCATGCAAATTCCAACGTGGATCAGGACCCTCTCCAGGGCTCCCCAAGACTCCCCCAAGTGATGTGATGATGTAGAACTCTAAGCTGCTTTAGTCTTGAGCACTAACCATCTCAACCCATGGTTTCCACTGGGTCAAAGCAGGGGAAGAAAATGAAGGATCCTGTGTCAGTTTTTAAATGCTTTGGGCCCAAAATGTCTCATAGCCCGTTGGCTAGCACAAGTCCCACAGTCCTGGGTACCCACTAGGGGGCTGGGAAATGTGAGGGGCACGTACTGAACAGTTAATGTCTCTGCACAGCCAAGACATGTGTTAGGACCCATCCGAAGACTGGTCACTGGAGCCAGACTGGTCACTGAGGGAAATGGGAATTGCTTTCTTATATTTTATTTTATTTTATTTTATTAATTTTTGTTGTTGTTTTTGATTTTTTTTAACATCTTTATTGGAGTATAATTGCTTTACAATGGTGTGTTAGTTTCTGCTTTACAACAAAGTGAATCAGTTATCTTATATTTTAAATAATACATCATATCATCATTGGTTAAATAGGCCAAGAGGCAAAGGCCTGAGAAAAGTAGAGAGAAAGCATTGCTATGGGGAGAAAAATCACCATAAGCATAGCACAGGGAGATCAGCTCGGTGCTTTGTGACCACCTAGAGGGGTGGGATAGGGAGGGTGGGAGGGAGGGAGACGCAAGAGGGAAGAGAAATGGGGATATATTTATATGTATAACTGATTCACTTTGTTGTAAAGCAGAAACTGACACACCATTGTGAAGCAATTATAATCCAATAAAGATGTTAAAAAAAAAAAAGAAAGGGTGTGGGTTTGGTAGTTTTCCAATACGGTGACTAAGGATTTGTCGGTAAACACGTGTCCCAGCTTGGGGTTGGGTGAGTGAATGGGTCAGTGATGATCATATGTTGCCTGCAACAAATATAGCAGAGGATTCTGCACGCGGAGGAAGTGTCCTCTTCTGGCAAATCCCTGCCCTGTGGGCCCTGGAAGCAGAGTACATGGGAGCCTTATATTACACAGTGGATGCATTTTGGGAACGTGACCCATAAATTGGATCTTGTTTTAAGCACAGTGCCTGGATAGGGACTTCCCTGGTGGTCCAGCGGTTAAGACTCCGTGCTTCCACTGCAGTGGGCACGGGTTCAATCCCTGGTTGGGGAACTAACCATATGCTGCACGGTGTGGCCAAAAAAAAAAAAAAAAGCCTGGATATTTAAAGGGATTCTTTGGATCCTTTGGTAAAATGAATCATTGATTGGAAACACGGGTTGTCATTCACTGTTTTCATAAAAGCAAGGCATACCTGTAGCCAGTTAATATCCAAAGTGGTGCAGTGACCTTTGGTCCCAGCTCTGATGTCCAATGGACTGCCGTTTTGTCCAGTAAGCATCCTGAAGATTGGGGTGGCTCGGGAGACTGAGCAGATTCCCTAAGCAGGGGAAGCAGGGGTCGAGCTTCAGTGTGTGTCATTAACGTTTTGGCGTTTGTAGACATTTACTTCATTTTCCTAACCGGCATTGTGTTCTTGAAAGCATTTCACTCAATTTTCTGTTCTGTCCCCTTTGCAGGAATGAAATTTTTGGAGGACTGTCCCATACAGCCCCTCATTCCTCTATACTTGCTAGTGTGTGGGATCATCGGGGCCTTAAAGGTAATGTCTATTTATCAGTTGTTTGTAGTTCTTGTAGAAATTTAACTTAAGGCGCTGTGGAATGCATCCTTTAATTGTTTGCTAAGAGAGCAGCTTCCCCTAAGCGCAGGGTTGTTGAAACGACAGGGCCAGGTGGATCCTGAGACCCGCCGCAGAGACTTGGATTTTTCCAGATGAGGAATTTTCACCCAGAGCTTCCCTCCTGCTGTCCTGAGTTCAGTGTGCTAAGTTGTGGCTTTGGTCTGACTACAGTTGATGCAGAGATGTTACCGACTGCCAATTACTTATACCATTGAATTCAGCCATAATCGTGGCCTTTCTCTGTGCGTCTTTTTAAAAAAGTTTCCTGTATAGGGCAGTAGAGTTTGCATCTGGTTAAAATGTGTTTGATTTTAGCAGTTCTTACTTCTGTTTTTAACCATAGCTCCTAGTTTCAACTGACTAGCATGGAATTTGTTAGCTGCCATCATCAATCAGACGTTAAACTCCGATGTTTGGGGGTGGTGTCTGTGACTCACAAGCTTCTATCAGTCTAGGGAGCTGATTTGCTCCTGGGTTGTACTGACATATGTTGAAACAGGAAAAGTGTTGGAAAAAGGAATATCAAAGGTCCTGCGTAGCCTGCAGTTAAGTTTTCAAGATTCCAAGCCCACGGAAATGTCACACCTGCCAAAAGTACCTTAGGTCTACCTCCATTTATTAGTGACCCTTCCCAACCATCCAAGCCCACCTCAAAGCTTTCTATATCAAAAGCTAGAAAACACAAGTGTCCATTTTTCCAAAATGGTTTCATAAGAATGAAGCAATAACACACACACAAACATACACACACACACAAACAGAATCAAGTGCCATATATAAAATTTCATTTGGACCCATTGTCTGATTTCTTTGTCGGCTTCCTTCTGGTGCTTGGGGCCTTCAAAAGAGGCTGCCCAGTGGCACTGGTCATGACACTGATCTGAGACATCAAAGGAATGTCTTCAAGATGGCTGTTCTCATATGCAATCAGTAGCCACAAGCTCTATTCTGTCTTGGGAAACATGTCTGATTTGGAGCAAGCGTTTGGAGCCTTTTGTGCCTGAGATCACCTCACTGTTAAATACCCTTCTCTTTTGGCAGTGGTCTGGTGGGCAGTGTTCTGGAATGTATAAATATAGGGTCCTTTCTCTTAACATCCTGATGGGATCTACCTGGGGCTCTGTTTAGCTCCAAGGAAACCCAACGGCTCTTAGATCAGCAGGGCTGCATATGTGGCCCCAGAGTGTTAGAAGAAAGCTCTGATGGAGTGAGTGCCATAGAGGTGCTCAAAACAAGGGCATAGTTTTCAGCAGTAATTACCTCTGCCCCACCCTCTCTCACTGGACTACCTCACGATCAAGTAGAGCAAGGTAAAACTTAACTTTAGAGATACTACCGTCCGTGGAGTCTGTTCCTCTTAATAACAGCAACCTTTTCCTTTATGAAAGCCAGCCCAGAACCCATAGGTGATTTATTTTAATGAATAAACCAGGGCCCTAATAAGCAGCATTGATTTTTTTCCTGGCAATCTAAAACTGTTTGAAGCCAAATTAAATTTTTGTGCTCGTCACATCAAGGCAATACACCGTGAGTCCATAACCATGAGAGCAATAGCAAATAGGCTTATAGAATCCCCAGACAGAGAGGTTTACTAGTGAGGCCAGTGCCTTCTATTTAACCCCCTCGGAACACTGCAGCATCTCTGAAATGCATCAGATGGCACCACCATATTGCGCTGTATTGACGAGAAGTGGGTGGACATTTCCCAGGGTCACCTAAGAACTGACAATCATGACCCATTAGAAGATCATGAAATGAATTTAGTAGGTTGTGATCACTTAAAAAAAATAGAATAGAAAATATTGGTGCCTGATAAGTATCGTGTGATATACATGCACACGTGTGTGTTTGGTAAGTTTACCGTGTAATTTATCATCCCGACTGGGACACTGTTGAGAGTACAGGGGGGCTTTAATAATAGTCACGCCAGGAAAACAGCATAAACTGGCACCTCTCTGAGCCAGCCAGGGCATACGCTTACCTGATTACTAGGCTGTGACGTAAAGTGCGTTTGTTATTGAGCACCATGTTGAAAGAAAGTTTCAAAACCACTGACTTAGTGGCCGTTTGTCTACCTAACACTCCATTTCATCTTCCAGGACCCCACTTCTTAGTAATAATCGCTACCACCCCATGAGCACTTACTATGTGCCAGGTGCCGTGCTAAGGGCCTGGCCCCCATTTTGAAGGTATTCAGTTCTCACAATGCCCCTTTGAGGCAGGTCCTTGTATCAGAAAGGATTTTTTTTTTTTTTTGCGGTACGCGGGCCTCTCACTGTTGTGGCCTCTCCCGTTGCCGAGCACAGGCTCCGGACGCGCAGGCTCAGCGGCCACGGCTCACGGGCCCAGCCGCTCCGCGGCACGTGGGATCCTCCCGGACCGGGGCGCGAACCCGCGTCCCCTGCATCGGCAGGCGGACTCTCAACCACTGCGCCACCAGGGAAGCCCCAGGATTTTTTGAATATAAGGAACAAAAAATCAGCTCTGGCTAACCTGAGAAGTAATTTGTTAAAAGAGCTCACGACTTCAAAGGTTGGTGAAAGAGGAAAGAACCAGGTGGCTCCAGGAAGCCTGGTCTGTGAGACCCGGGCAATTCCTGTGGGCCAGCAGTGAAGTGAAATGAACCCCAGAGAGTTCCTCTCTCCTGGCATCAGGTGCCCACAAACCAGTCCTGGGAAGGTGGCTAGGTCCCTGGACCTTGGGTGCCAGGCTGACCCTGGTGTGGAGAAGGCGCCTCCAGAGAGGACAGGCCCTGGAATTCCCCCTCCGGATGCACGTGACAGTGGGGGCCAGCCCCCAGGGGATGGGACCCTACCAGGAAGGGAAATGGAGCTGAGTAACTGAACCCCGAGCTGCGCTGTCAGCGCCAGCTTACAGATGAGGAAACTGAAGCAGAAAGGTTGCTTCTCTTGGGTTTCCACGGGGTAAATGGCCGAGCTCCTGTGCACCCCATGCCTGCCCGAGCTCACAGTCCTTCTCTTAGGCCGCCCTGCTCCTCCCAACCGGTTTTCTCCTGTTTCCCGTAATCCTGAGGCTGCTGGAAAGGGGGAATAAAATCTGGCAGGTAAACAGAAAAGACCTAGTAATTTCCCAGAAAGAACCAGAGGAAGAGGAAGAGGCTGAGGAGGAGGTGGATGTAATATTTGTGCACGTTCTGCCTCGAGGGATATACATCGTCATCATCGTCATCAATCACCACGACCTTGGACAGAAGCCGCCTCATCCTGGTGGAGTTGTACAGTAGGAGAGACACCTGGGTCATGGTAGGGAGCCAGGAGTTGGAGGGCAGAGCAACAAAGGAGGGGGAGGAGAGGGGACAGGGGGAGGAGAGGGGACAGAAGGTAGGAGAGAAACAGAGAAAGATTCATTAGGAAAAGTGCGCACGCTGGAGTTGGAAATGCTGCCAAGGAGTGAAATTTCATTTTGAAGAATTAGAGCTGGCGAGAACGAAGGCATCAATCCTTAGCATCCTTGGTGGCCTTTTAAAGATGTGTGAATTGCTTTGGACAAGGGATTCGTTGACTGAAGTTCATCTCTGCACCCAGAGTTTCCCTGTTGCTCTGGTTTGCTTCCTTAGCCTTGAGGTCAGTTCCGTGGCACCCCCTGCCTCCGGTGACCTGCTCTGCCTCCCTCCAGTGACCACCCTCTGGATCTGGTCATCATCTGGAAGTGCCCTCCTCCCCGATCCCAACTAAATGTTAGTTGTTTAAGCTGCCAGGTCTGTGGAATCTTGTTAAGGCAGCCCGAGCTGACTAATACAGACACGAAGTGTTTTGGGGCATATTGTTCTATGTAAAACAAGCCAATGAAATGCACACCTCTTTCCTCACTTTAGAAACAAAGGAATTGAGGACCAGTTGGGTGAACGAGTTGGCCAAGGTCACGTGGGTCAAAAGTGGAAGAGCCAGAGTATAACACCAGGTGTGTCTTCGGCCAAAGCTGGCAGGTGCCCTTCCCACCAAGCCCTCCTGTGTCTCTCAGACTCAGGAGAAGTTCCACTGCATATCCTCAGGCCTCAGGCTCAATACGTTAAAAACATAACTCAATCTTCCGTATTCATTTGGTGACATGCCCAAGCTAGAAACCAGGGATGCTCCCAGCTCCTCACCCGATACAACCAATCAATAGCGACCATGCTGGGTATACCTCCAGTAGTTCTCCCCCACTAGAATGGAAGGGCAGGGTCCAGCTATGCTTGGTTCACTGCTGTACATCCAGCCCAGCACATGTGTGGGGTGTGGCCCATTAGAGAAGTCCTGTGCTTGAAGTTCCAACAGTATGGGGCTGCTTCTCATGTCCCTGCCCGGACTGTGTGCTCATACTATCCTGGGACCCCTCTGCTCCCAGCCTGACTCTTTCATAAACATCCAGACAGGTATCACCTCCTCCAGGAAGGATTCCAGTATCTTTCTTTACTGGGTTAGAAATCTTCTTTGGGCTTATCTGTATTCTCTTATTTTCTACACTGAAAAGTTATCACTTATGAAAGATAACGAAACCTAAGTGAAGTGATTAGGCCAGCATTTGGCCTGTATGATCTCATTTAATGCTTATGCTAACCTAGGGGCTGTATATTATTATCCCTGGTTTGTGGATGAGAAAACTAAGGCTCAGAGAAGTTAAGTCACTTCACCCAGGTCCACAGTGAGTAAAAGGATGAGATGGATGTCGGTCCACACCTCTGACCACCATCTACACCGTACTACCCAGGTGCTTAAATCAAAGCTATTAAGTCACAGGGGTTTTTCCTAAACCGGGAAAGTGCTCCCAAATGGTCCAGTTGCCCAGGCTTTCTAGGAATAAGATTTGTAGCCTGGCTGAGGGGCAGAACATAAGAAAAAGGAAGTGAGGGCTGAAAGGGGTCCAGAGAGCCACTCACATAGAGCTGATGCATCCAGGGAGGGCTTCCTGGAAGAGGGTGTATATTCCAAGCCCCTGTGAGCAGGGAGAGGTGGGAATGGGAGTGGCATGGCAAAGATGAAGGGTGGTGGGTTTGGTGACAAAACCCTGTACCTCTTTGTGGTCGGGGTCCTCGTGCTGGGCTTACTTGTGCTGGGCAGCAGCTGTGTCCACGTGTGGTCCAGGTGGAGGTCTGCTGCCGAGGAAGACTGAGAACCAGCCCCTCCGGCACATGCACGCACACATGCATACATGCATAAGTATGCACAGGCACATATACACATGCACAAATACACACAGGCACACGCACACACGCATACATGCACAAGCACACACAGGCACACACACATACACACATGCACAAATACACACAGGCGCACACACATATACACATGCACAAATACATGCACACACACATATACACATGCACAGATACACACAGGCACACACACATATACACATGCACAAACACACATATACATGCACATACATATACACACACACGCACACACACACACACACACACACACTGTTGCAGGAGAAGGGCACGCTGTGAAAGCAATAAAACCTTCCCTGCAGGCATTTAAGAATCCACCAAAATGCTGAGTATTCTAGCAGGCTAAAGAAACGCTGGCCTGCCTGGGTCTAGGAAAGGCACTTTTACTCTTTTCAGAGTGAGGATTTTGTATTCATAAGAGTTTTCAAAGGGGGTTTTGTTTTGTTTTGTTTTGTTTTGAGAGGATGAGGCAAAGAATGGGAGACCTTTTCAAATCACAGTTGCAGTTCCAATGACTGTTAGGGGAGAGAGGTTTGTTGTTACTGCTGCTACTGCTGGGTTGTCACTCAGCCACGGGCACCTTGAAGTTATAGAAAGAACAAGGACTTTCACACAAGACACAGCTTTACTCGCTATGATGACTTTTGTTATGAGAAGGAGAATAGTGCTCTTATTTAACGAGTCCACCTGCCTTTGGGGAAAGTTAAGGAGCATCTTTCCCAACCCCACATCAGCTGGGTTTGCTCTGATGGGTGGGGCCTCCCAAGGACAGCTGTAAAATCTGCCAAGGTCAAGGAAGTAGATTCCTGCTCGAAGCTGTGGGCTGGCCCGCTAGCCTGGCATCGCAGAGAGAGCGTCGCTTTCACAGCGTGTTCTGTGCTACTGCAGATCCTTTGCTTGGCCTTGAGAATGCTTCTTTCCCTGGTTATCTGTGTACATCTCTGTGATTCGCTGATGACATAAACCAGTTTCGTGTGTTTTGGCGGGGTTGCCTGCAATGTCGCTAATGTAGGTGCTTTTGGTCTCTGAGTTTAAATACTCTACAGTAGCAGATCTACTTAGTGCCAGACTAGGGTTTGGAAGTCTATAAATCCATTTGTTTGGAAGTCCGTGATGACACCAAACAGCCACCACTACCGTGCCCTCTCGCCGCCGTTGTGAGATGAGGTTCCTGGGAGCTGGGTGCCATGTCAGGGTGTCAGCCCCTGGGGTGAGGGGAGCCCCTATGCTAGAGAGTTCTAGATGAAGACTCTGTCATGTGTCACAGCTTCTGTCTGTCTTTACACGGAGCTGGGCTGCTGTGTGTGTGGGGGTGTGTGTGTACTTCATAATCAAACCAACCCCTGGGTGGCCACCGGTGTGGGCACCTTCCTTTATCAGAAGTGTCAGCTCAAAGCAAGAGAGGCTCACTCCTCCCCGTGGCTTTAAGAGAAAAGGACCCATGAGTCCCATGGCGCATATCCATCGAGTTTGGAGGCATCTGTCACCTGGAGTCACGTTTGGTCCTGGTTTCCTCCCAGGTAAGAAGAAGGTGCTAGCTTTGCCCTCTGCTGGGTAAAGAGGGGAGAGCCCTTATTCCACCCCTGTCCCTCTGGGTACTTTCTAGTTTCCTTTTCACTTGAGCCGTGAAGGAAGATCAGAGGGTTTGCAGCTTGCAGTTCCTGCCCTCATCTGTGATGCGCCATGGCGTTCTCGTCGTGCCTCACGTCGCCCTCTCCGTGCTGGGGGCCTGAGAGGGTCTGTGGGCGGGCAAGGTGCTCCATGGGCTCGGGGCCCAGACAGTTCTCTGGGCCAGCAATAAAATGAATGAACCCCAGAGAGCTCCTGTGCATTACTTTGCGGAGGGACACTGAGTGACTCGGGGTGACATCCTCAGTATGCTGTACCCACATGCTGGCAGCCTTTGAATGGTAATTTGTTAGGGCCTCCCTCAAGGGATGGTGAGACGCTTGTGACAAGGCGCATCTCCAGAAAGCCGTTCAGGGCCAAGGCAAATGGTCCACAACCGTGGTTCTCTCAAGGTCTGTCTTAATCCAGAGATGACATCCAAACTGTGTAGGAAGTGATGGGCTGCCGGCCCTTGAACTGATTCCATGAGTACCATTTCCCTCATCTGGGCTTTTGCTAGAAGATGAGCGCGGCAAGCTCACAGCTGTGATCACCGGCAGGGCGCTGGAGCGCGGACATTCTACACGCATATACCTGCAGACTGAAGCACCAAGGCTGACCCGAGACACGGCCACCCCTCCTCTGCAGGACGTCCTAAGGCAGTGGTATTCTGGGGAAATGAACAAGGTAACAGCTGAACTTTCTGGATGTTATGAAAACTCAAAGAAGAGATCCACATGGTTAGGAGGAATAATCAGTTGTTCCCTTCTGAGAAAAGTCTGCAGCCGAAAAAAAAGTGTACACTGAAGTCACTCAATTCTATTTGCTACGTTGTGCGTCATGCAAAAACGCCATCGTGATTCTACTCCTTGCCTGAACCTCTCGAGATGGCAGTTGGATGCGGTAAAATGGGATTATTCCATTGGGGTCAGCCACACTAGTGGGTCTCAGACCTCAGTGAACATCAGAACTACCCCCAGCTTCGTTTAAAATGCTGAATCACCGCCCACAGGTACTCTGATGCGTGGGTCCCCACTGATGCTGATTCCATGGGTTGGAGAACCGCACATGTGCCCTCAGGCCACACAAGAGGCACAGACTGACCCTGGACGGTCCCATCCTGGCGGTGACCATGAGGGCAATATGATGTTACTTCCAGTGTTTCATGTTATTTCCGTCTGGTTTATCGTAAGAAGAGGCAACGTGGTCAGTAACTTCCAATTTTGTGTAGCTGACTCTCGTGCTTCATTTCCTTGGGGGTATTTTCATGTTGATGAAATGAACTTGGTCACTTTGTTCCTCAGAGTGCCCTGGGGGAGAGACTCCTCCAAGCCTTGGGACTCTACTTGTTCTTAAACCAGTGGGATCACCACAGGTGCAGACTTTCCCCTCGGAAGCCGACAACCATCAGGGGCCTGTTCTAGGCAGATTTTGCTCCATAGAACTCATAATCCTCAGGTGGATTGATGGGTTTGTAGTGGAGATTCTAGAAAAATGAATTAACAGAAAATCCTTCTTATTGATTCTAGTGGTAATTTTTCTTTTTACGAGTATGGAACTAAGAAGAAAGCAGATCTCTCTTTTATAGAGATCGAATTTCAATAGTTCGGTTTTCAGGTCAGCTGGTGTCGTAGCATCCAAGTTATCTTGGATATCTTGGGAGACAGCATTTTGCTATTTAGCAGAAGGAAACTAGGAGGTGGGTGTTTCCATTTTTTAAATTGAAATACATATATATATATTCTTTTTTATATTTGTTTCCATTATGGTTTATCACAGGATATTGAATCCAGTTCCCTGTGCTATACAGTAGGGCCTTGTTGTTTATCCATTTTATGTATAAGAGTTTGCATTTGCTAACTCCAAATTCCCAATCCATCCCCCTCCCACCCCCTCTCCCTTGGAAACCACAAGTCTGTTCTTTATGTCTGTGAGTCTGTTTCTGTTTCATAAAAGTTCATTTGTGTCATATTTTAGATTCTGCATATAAGTAACATATGATATTTGTCTTTCTCTGTCTAACTTACTTCACTTAGTATGATAATCTCTAGGTCCATCCTTGTTGCTGCAAATGGCATTATTTCATTCTTTTTTTTATGACTGAGTAGTATGCCATTGTCTATATGTACCACATCTTCTTTGTCCATTCATCTGGCGATGGACATTTAGGTTGTTTCCATGTCTTGGCTATTGTAAATAGAGTTGCTATGAACATAGTGGTGCATGCATCTTTTCGAATTATATTTTTGTGTAGATATATGCCCAGGAGTGGCATTGCTGGATCACATGGCAGCTCTATTCTTCGTTTTTTGAGGAACCTCCATAGTGTTTTCTGTAGTGGCTGTACCAACTTAGATTCAGGAGGTGGGGTGTTTTCAAATACATCTTCTATTGTTTTCTCTGGAACGCTTCCTTAGATCAGTTAGCTTTTAAAGTTTAAACTTTCTTACTGCATTGTATGGAAGTATAGTTCCACTTCATAGGAAAAGAAAAGGCAACTGGTACTTTCTGCAGGTTTGTACCATACCAGATATGGTATTAAGGGTTCACATATATGGCACGTTCTAATCAGGCTCCTGAAAAGTCTCATGATTCAAAAGCCCTCTGTTCTGATCACCTCCTGTTCATTCCATTGGTGATAGAGGGGTTCCCTGCCCTAAATAGGGTGGCCAAACACACAGCACCTGACATTGAACAGATGAGATTGACAGCCTTTTTTGAGTCACATATACTCACAGCCTGGGGAGGAGGATGTGGCCTGCTGTGTGATGCCACATGGAGACTGCATGCAGAAACAGAGTGAACAACCGGGGCTGTAAGGGGTCCCGCTTTGTAGTAACAAGAGGGTGGGGTAACCTCTAGTTCTGCAGGAGGATGGGATTGGTTTGTCTGAATAATTTCACAGGCTGGCAGGGAGGTGAAGCCTGTGAGGCTGCCGAGAGGGTGGGGTGTGGCCAGTCTGACTGATCAGGGAACTAGCCGGGTGAGGAGCCTTCCCCGCTGGGCGGGGGGGCAGATCTGGTGAAAGCAGGGGACTCTCAGCTAGGCCTTTGGGCCTCTCTGAAGCTCAAAGATGTCAAGGCAGCCCCTGAAATATTACGCCTTGCAATTACGCCCTCCAAGATCAATCCCTGCCTGTATTCATTGGCCGTATTCCCTGGGTTACTTAGTCCTGGATTCAAGTCTGGCTTTGAACTTTCTCAGCCACCAAATCATCAGAGGAGATATAATCAATGATAAGATATGCATTGTCCATGAAATTCACCACCCCCAGCACTATCCAGGTGAGAACACTCATAGTCTCCTTCCTGAATAGCTCCGTCCCTGGTCGACAGCACTGAGCTCCTGTGAATGATTTTCCCCACAACTGCAAAAATCTTGCAGTCTGATTGGATTCTTCCAAGACGAATTTTTTTTTTCACTCTTTATCTCTTTACTTTAATATTTCAGCCTTTAAAATGTCCTGTAGCCTGAACTTTTCCATAGCCGCACACACAAAAAAGGCATTTTGCAAATCAATCTACAGTTTATAAGTGTGTTTATAAAGAAGGCAGTTTCAGTTCAATTGCCAGTCCTCTGGGGCGAGGCGTTGTGGCCCAGCTTCTCCTGGTCCCTTGTGCCAGCCCAGCGGGGCCGCCCCAGCCGCAGCAGGTGTTGAAGCTAATGGCTCACACCTGCAGCCTTTCCTGGAGCCCTTCCTTGGTTGGGTAGAGCCAGCTTGTGCATGAGTTACCACTCCCTCGCACATGCGCACGTATACACGCACGCAAACGCGCGCACGCACACGCGCGCACGCACACACACACGGTTATCCGTTTCTAAGGACTGATCGGGACAAGAGGGCATCCCAGCTTCAGGGCAGGTCAAACTCTGGTGTCATTTATGCGCCAGGGCTCCCTAGGGGGTCAGGCCAGACTTCACAGAAGGCACATCCTTTCCCAGCTTCTTCCTTTTTCCTGTCCTCCCTGTCTTGCATTCCGGTTTCTCCTGAGACCACTCCCTCAATACATCACATTAAGTGAAGCTCCACTTCAGGCTCTGCCTCTGGGGAACCTGACCCAGGACAGGGCTATTTTGCCACAGCTGGAGGCAGGAGCTATATCAGTAGTGTAGTCCCTTTTATAAGCCCTTTTATTTCCTAAAATGACTGTTTTAAAACCTTGTTTTCTTTATAAGGGTGATATACGCTTATGGCTAAAAATTCAAGTAGTGTCAAAGGCTATAAAAACTTAAAAGGTGACCTAAATGGGAAGGAAATCCAAAAAAGAGGGGATATATGTATACATATAGCTGATTCACTTTGCTGTACAGTAGAAGCTAACACAACATTGTAAAGCAACTATATTCCAATAAAAATTAATTTTAAAAAGTAATATAAGGCAATTATGCATATTAGGTTAAAAAGTGATGTGATCATTTAGTTTACTAATTAAAAATTTGAAAAAATTTAAAAAAATAAAAAGATTTCAAACCCTCCCGTAACTCTTACTTCTTCTAGTCCCCCAAGAGATCCCCAGCATTCATCTTTTAGTCTCTTTTCAGAACATATCTGTATATATTTAAGCATAAATATGTGATTTTTATATAATTTACATCACATTATTCATACTACTCTGCAACCTGCTTTTTTCCACTTACAAACCAAGAACTTCTTTCCATCATCAATGCAAAGAGACCTGCCTCAAAAATGACCAATACACATAAGACTCATTTAAACAGGCACTTTCTCTGTAACTGTCGGGGCCGATCATGTCTGTGAATCAAAATGGAAAAACTAGTAATTTGACATTTTATTTTGCCAAATGAACAACTGAGAGCTCAGTTTGACAAAGTAGTTGTCAGTTCCCCCCCTCGTGTGCCTGACTGAACAGATGAGCCTGACTGAACCCAAACTCCCTGTGAAATGATTGAGGAACCGATTAGATCAAGGGCACGTGACCCACCCGAGGGCAACTCAGCGGTCCCCAGCAGTGGATTAAAGCCCGCGAGAGAATAGAAGTTGAATTGGTCTGTGTTATTCACGTCCACGAAACCACATACCTAAGGAGCAAACTATCCTTCCAATAGGGCATCTGTGTGTGAGCGTGTGTGTATGATTAAGAAGCTGTATTAGGCAATGAACACAAGACGGAGGCAGCACCTGAATATCACAGAAATTATAAAACATGTTTTAAGATACATAACAAAAGTAATAATTAACCACAGAGCAATACCATCTCACACCCACTAGGATGGCTACTATAAAGCAATAGCAAAACCCAGAAAATAACAAGTGCTGGAGAGGATGTAGAGAAATTGGAACCCTTGTGCACTGTTGGTGGGGATGGAAAATGTTGCAGCTGCTATGGAAAACAGCATGGAGGTTCCTTAAAAAATTAAAAATAGAGCTGCCATATGATCCGGCAATTCCACCTCTGGTTATATACCCAAAGGAACTGAAAGCAGGGTCTTTAGAAGATATTTGTACACCAATGTTCACGGCAGCATTATTCACAATAGGCAAAAGGTGGAAACACCCCAAGTGTCCATCGAGAGATGAATGGATAAACAAAACGTGGTGTATACATACTACGGACTAATATTCTGCCTTGAAAAGGAAGGAAGTTCTGACACACACCACGACATGAATGAACCTTGCAGACATTATGCTAAGTGAAATAAATCAGTCACGAAAGGACAAAGACTGTATGATTTCACTTATGGGAGGCCCCTAGAGCAGTCAGATTCATAGAGACGGAAAGCAGAATGGTGTTTGCCTGGGGCTGGGGGGAGGGGGGAGGGGGAGTGAGTGTTTAACGGGAACAGAGTTTCAGTTTTGTAAGATGAAAAGCTCTGGAGATGGACGGTGGTGATGGCTGCACAACAGTGCGAATGTACTTGGTGCCACTGAACTGTGCACTTAAGAAAGGGTTAAGATGGTAAATTTTATGTTACGTATATTATACCACAATTTAAAAATACGTAAATAAAATCATGTATTCCTCAATCCTTCCAAGCCTCCCCAGAATGATGGAATCACCCAGGATTAAACAGCTGGCAAGGGCAGGGCCATTTAGACATTGCACGCATATATAAGGGCACACGTGCTCACAACAACCCAGTCTCACTCTTAGTTGACTGAGGTCTTAGTGTCCCGCCTTCTGTCTCTGAGTGCCTCTGACTTGGGGGAAGGGGGGGAGGTAGGCTTGGGGGGGGGATGCTGGTGGAGGGAACGGAGAACTCGCAGCCACCCAGTCAACACAGGAACCAATCAACCAACCAAAAAGAGGAAGGAGATGGTAGATGATAGAGGAAGTTTCCAGCCCCACAGAAGCGACTGAAAGAAGAAACTGAAGAGAAGCCACCAGGAGAAGTGTCCCATCCTTACAGAAAAGGGGTTAAATGTGTGGGGTCTGGACCCCGACTGTCATGTTGGAATCCTGGCTCTGGTACTTTCTAGATTCTAGTGTGATCGTGGACACGCCTTGAAATTCTCTGTGCCTCAGTCTACTCATTTGAAATGAGCTTAGAATAGTGCTTGGCACATGGCAAGTAGAGTATAAGTATTTGTTAAATAAGAGAAAAGGTCGTGTATTTCACCCTCACTCCTATGCCTCAAGGACTGGGTGGTTTATAGTGCCGTGTAGAGGGGAAACTGAGGCTCCGAGAGGTGGAGTGTCTTCCTGTGAAGAGGCATCAGGGCTGAACGCGCGTCTCCTGCCGCTTGACCCCAGGCCTTGCCACTGCGTGTCTGCCGCCCTCTCCCTGTCCCTTGGAGGCCCTTCTCCCGAGCCAGCGGTGGGAACCAGGTGGTACAGGGAGCATTGGTCAGGGTGAGTCACAGCAACCCCTCAGAGCATCAGAGCATTCATCTCTGGCCCCTGAGCCCCACCGGAGAAAGCCGACTGCTTTTGCACTGAGGACCTGTCTGCCAGGAAACGACAGCCCTAGAAACAGACTGCGTGAGACTTTCAGACCAACACAGGCCCTGTCTGCGGGAAATCATTTCCTTCATCAGTTCCGTTAACAGGGTGACTGATCGACCCAGGCATCACGACTGCCCCGCCCTTGGCCCATCTCGTCCACGGGCCTGGTTCTTGGAAGGTGGACAGGGCTAGGGAAAGAAGGTGCGCCTTTGTGTGTTTTTTAATTTGAATGAGTAATTCATGAACATAGTACAAAATTCAAAGGCACCAAAGGGTGTTTGGCGTAAGCAGAGTCTCTCTCCCCACTGACAGATCTCTTACCAGAGGCCTCCGCCCCATGATTAGCTTCCTGTGAAAGGAAGGACACCCTTAAAATCCATGGATTTGCCCTTCAGGGAGTTGGTTCAGATGGGCAGCAGACGGTTGCCCCCGGGGAGAGCGAGTCTGTAAAACTGGTGGCATCAAGTGACTTGGGGAGGCAACCAGAGAGGCAGTTCTGAGGGGGGTTCTGCCTCCTGCTGGGTGCCCGTGTGGGTGGGTCGTTGTCTGCCATGTCATCCCTGGGCTGCTTCTCTCCTCAGTGTGAACCCCAAGAGGCAGCCTCGGGTTTCTTATAAGCCTTTTGCAGTTAAGGCTGGGAGCGCCCATCCCTTCTCGTGAATATGGAAGAGACCAGTTCCTTAATCCGTGTACAGACAGGGTCAGGACACTGAGGAAAAACAGGGATCAGCATCAGAGACCTTCCTCCCGACCCTCCACCCCACCCTCCTTCCTTTTTGTTCCCTTCCCTTCGCTTTCATGTCTCTTCCCCACCCCCAGCTGCACACTAAACACGTACAATGAGCGCTGCCTGGGCTTCCCATGGATTTATGATTTATGGTTATTCAGCTTATTACCTAAGTGGTTTTGCCAGGTAAAATATTAAGGCACCACTGCCATTATAACCTTGTCTTCCATGATCTCATTGGCAGCTGGTGTTGCCATGACAACTGGGCTGGAGGAACTGGTACTGAATTTCAGTGGAAGAGATGCAAACACTGGTGTGTGTGTGTGTGTGTGTGTGTCTGTCTGTCTGTATGTGTGTGCGCACGCAGACTTCCCGTCCTGTGTACCTGTTGTGCAGAAAGCCATGGACTTCTCAATCCTCACCTGCTTCTCCTTCCAGTTTGGTCAAAATTAGCTTCAGGGCTCTAAATCAATTAGAAGCAAGCTTTAGAGGATGATTTCTTTGTGTGGCTTTTGAGTAGCAAATTGGAACCAGGGACACAGAAGAAATATCTTCGAGGCTCTCTACCCACATGAAATGAAGCAGCTACACCCACTGGATGTCGCTCTTTTAAAAGCACCTTGGGCCTAACTTATTTAACATCTTTGTGTAATTCTCTTATTAGTCATAGAAAGTCAGAGCTGGAAGGGGCCCCAGATGTCATCTATCTAGTCTCCTTTTCATTTAGATGAGAATATTGAGGCCCAGAGAGGCTAAGTGACTTGCCCCCATACAGTACGGTCCAGTGAGAGGCTGTTGGCTCTGGAATCCCACACTGCCTGGCTCCGGTCCTGGCTCCAGTGTGTATACACTGTGACCTCAGCCAAGTGACTTACCCTCTAAGTCTCAGTTTGTTCATCTGTAAAATGGAGATAATAGTGAGAACAACCTTACTAGGTCATTGTAAGGATTAAGTGAGATAATCCACAATATTTGGACATATTAAACCCTCAATAAATTTTATCACTATTTCCCAGGGTAACACTGAGAATCAGTGACAAAACAGAACTAAAATCCAGCTCAGCTAACTCCTACTTAAACTGGACCCTTTTCCCATTAATCCCATCCTGTCCTTTGTTCCTTTTTTGTGTGTGTGTTGCTTGTCATCCAGGGGAGACTGGAGTTCCCTTTTGAGATGAGGCTTGTCTTTTCTTAAAACCTCCTACGAAGTGTGTACAATGCAGTCCCTAGTGGATACTTGTTGATTTGAGGATAAACGTTACATGCTTCATGCACTCATGGAACGTGGATGGAATGTACACGGCATGGGTGTAGCGCAGGAGGGAAAGAATGAGAAGAAAACTTGAGGGAAGTGAACGTTTTTTGATCACCTCGAATGAAACCAGGCATTTTGCTCAGCTCTTTACGGATGCCTTTAATCATCACAACAAGCCCATGAAGTGAGCATATTCATTCCCATTCTACCAACAAGAAAACTAAGAACGGAGTAGGCCTGCAGCATCCCGGGGTTTACACGGCAGGTTGAGAGAGCTGGGTTTCCACCCACCGTTTTACTGCAAGGTGCTGCTGATGTCCTCAATACACTGTGTGGTTCAAAAGGATTTCTTAGCCCCTCTGTGAGCCAAAAGCACATTTCCTGAGGAGGGGAGAGAGATTCAGAGCAGACACATCCTTTCCATCACTGACACAGAGTGTGCAAAGCAGTTGTGTAACTCTGGGGGTCCAAAATGTTCTCCCGGTCTAACCTGACTGGCACTGAAAGTCACACCACGCTGGGTGACTTTACAGAATGCCCCTTGTTTAAACTTCCTTTCATCACTCTGTCAAAAGTAAGAGCAATGCCGTGCAACCTCACAGTCCTGTTCAGAGGAGCAAGCTGTTCTGGGGAAATTTGTTTCAAAAGGTATTCTGCATTAAATACACGCCCACTTGGGAGGGGGCAGTGATCCTATATCGTCTATCCTAGGTAATGAGGCCATTAAACCAGCTGGTCTCTGCACATTTTATGTAAGGGTGTCTCAGTCTCTGGGTGAGTTGGGTAAACCAGTACGGAATTTAACCGAGAGAGGTTTCCTAACTGGGACTTAGAGCTGGAGGTCAGATGTGCCCGGTTCCTACATATGGGGCCCAGAAGGGGCTGGATGACTTGTCTAGGATGTAGGCTGACACAGCCACTCCGCTTTTTTTTTTTTTTTTTAACTAACACAGTATGTTTATTTGGCCTTGGGGGATCTGGGACGCTGATGAAGACTTGGAGGCGGTAAAGGGCCCCACCCTGACACTGCAAGACGCTGCAGAACTAGTGGCACAGGTCTGTACTTTGGAGACAGACTTACCTCTCCGGAGGGAGAGAGACCCAGCCCTGCCTCTCCACGATCGTGTCACTGTGTGCACGTTACTGACCTGACTTATTGCACCTGCTGAAGAGGCCATGTCCCTCCGCTGAGATACCGGGGGCATTTCGTGAAATAAGGTAGGTGGGAACTTAGAAAATGCTAGTTTTTCAGTAACCCCTATGATAAACCCATCAGATGAAGACATCTTTTTAGTATCAGTAAGCCTCATCGCTTTTATTCCACACAATTTTCTGGGTCATCAGATTCTAGGAGGTGCGCTTCGGTGCCATCTTTGCAGCCTAGTCATACCCCCAAAACGTGCTGACGCCCGGCTTCGACCCAGAGGTGACTATGCGGACCTTCAGCGCGGCCCGCAGCACAGTCTGCCCTCCCTCTCCCCAACCCAGCCCTCCGAGGCTGGGGCTGGAGGGGGCACTGTCCAGAGCCGGGGCAGGAGGGGCGTTCCAAGTCGTACGGAGACGCCGTCGCCTTCCCAGTGGAGAAAAGCCCCAAAGGCCGCGGTTTTTATGTAACTGGGATGATGTAACCGCTGGCTGGCCCGGGGTGTTGGGCGGGGCGGGGCGGGGCGGGGGCACCGGGAGCGCGGGCCCGCGAGACTCTGCGTGCGGCGCCCGCCCAACCATGCTCCTCTACCGCAGCGCCGCGTGGTTCGCCAAAGGCCTGCGCGAATACACCAAGTAAGGAAGGATGCAGAGGGTACCGCGCCGGGGGCCGCGGGCCGGGGCTGCGGGCTGGGGGGCAGGCCGTCCGGGTGTCACGTGGCCCGCCTCGGCGCGCGCGCGCGAGGTTAGCGGGGACGCGCCCGCGACTTCCCCGCGATCTCTTGGACCCACCAAGCGACGGAGGCGCCCGCTAGCTGGCAGCCCGCGGGCAGATGTACCGGCAGCCGGCGCGACCCCCGCACCTGGCGGGCGTCCGGGGGCGGGGCTGGCGTCCGAGGGCGGGGCCTTGCCGCACAGGCCCCACCCAGCGACGTCAGGCGGCCCAGGCGCCTCAGAGCCTCCGGGGTGTTCCCTTGGCACCTTGCTGGGCGGGCTCCGATACTGCCTCCGTGGGGCTGTTTTCGGCGTCAGACGGGGTTAGTTCTGAGCTGCTAGTCGAGATTCTGTTTAGTACTTTCCTGGGTGTGATTTTTCCCTCACTAATCGCCTGCGGCTTGTGGACTGTGACCTCTCCCTCCAGCTGGAACATTCCGGGTGCGGGTTGCAGGTCGGCTCTGCACCCAGTGTGAGCTTGCTGAACGGTGCTGGGTGGTTTCACCGGCCCCGTGATCGCCCTCGCTGTGGTTTTAAGGGGTGGCCACTTCTGGCAGATGGAGAGATGGTTTTTATCTTAGAATTAGTTAGGCTTACGCAGTTTGGTTCTCACCCCTGTCTGAAATCAGAAATCACCAGTGGAGAACTTAGGATACCATTTTCGAGGCCCTCCCTCTAGAGATCTGACTCAGTTGATGTGCACTGGAGCCTAGACGGACATTTTATTTAAAAATCCTACAGGTGTTTCTCCTGTGCGTCCCAGTCATCTCTAGGAGACTTCCTCTCCTCCCTGCACTAGGGTTTTTATCAGTTCCTAAGGCAGCCGGGGCAAATTTCCGTCATACCAGGACTCCAGGCATCCTTCCAAGGGGAGACAGCTACCGCTGCTCCCTTCTCTGCACCCCACATCCTTTTGGAAAAAGTGCAGACCCTCCTCAGGGGCCAGTGCTGCGGAGAATGTGGGAAGTGTAGCCGTCAACCCTGACCCACTGAATTTAGGCGAATACCGTGGCCACCTCTTTCAAAGGGGTGTACAGGCAGTGGCCTGGCCACCATTTGCTGGATCTTTCCATGTTAACACAGAATGCAGCATGAAAAGTTTGAGTCAGCTTCCTGCCCCAGGAAAGCAGGCTTCTAGAAGTCTCTCCCCAGACTCTTCCGTGAAGTTGGAGGGGTGCGAACTTAGGCGGGTTTCCCTGCTATTATGTATTTAGTGAATTGGAGGGAAAGACAACACCTTACTTTGATTCCAACTTGAGAGTCTGTAGTTTGGGTCTACGGTGTATTTTCTTGGCACGCCAGGATTTTTATAAAGCTTCCTTATATTGGGCCCCTAGGCAGCAGGATCTAGTTACAGTTTCCTAAACTTGCCCGAACCTAAGAATTTCCAGGGGGTAGTTCAGCTGCAACAACTGACTCCTAAGCTCCTAGCATGTGTGGGTGGGACCTTAGCAAATTCCATATTGGATAAACTGGGGGAAGCCCGCCGGGGAGCTTGATTCCTATATTCGGGGGGTGCAGGAAACACTAAGTACAGTGGTTGCTCATCTTGAATCAGAATCACGTGGAGGGCATGTGAAACCACTCACTGATTGCTCGGCCGCACCCTGGAGTGCCTGACTCTGTGGACAGATTGCCGGGTGGTGCTGATGCTGCTTTTCTGGGCACTCTGGGCACCACTGGTGAGGTAGAAGGTGCCCTAGGCTGGGGTGTTGCGCCTTATCACCTGCCAGCTCATGACCTTGGGTAAGTCATTTATGTCTCTCTATGTCTAAAAAATAAGGACTGATATCAAGAGTTCATAAAGATGAAAAAAGAGGGTGGGAGGATACAAAAAATACTAAGTTGTCTTATTAACAACAGACTGGATCAGGATGGAATCCCTGTGTTGAAGGCAAAGGACAAAGGGAGGTATGACGTGTCCTTTAGCCCAGGCTGGCACCGCCCACTTGGCAGCTGGCTCACAGCCTGGAGTTAGAGGAAGAGGTTTAATCCACAGGAGCCGTCCCCAGGAAACCTAAGGCTCTAATAGGATCGATGTGGTAGCCCAGAGGTTAAGGTCTCCTCTAGCTGTGTGTCACAGAGAAAAGCCTCTCAGCTTCCTGCCGCAGGAGGAGGGGGCTCTTGGGCCCGGGTCCCTGTGGGGCATTTACTTGGGGCATGTTCTCTGGCCTGCGCTTCTTCTGGCCCTGTGGTGGTTTGGAAAGCTCTTCCTTGCTCCCCACCCGTGCCTTGTCCTGCCTGGGCCCCTGTTCACTGACCTCCTGGCCCTTGATTCTTTCTGAGAAACCTCTTTCTTCTGCAAGAAGATCTTTTCACAGTGATCCTGGGACCCCGACCTGTGGGAAAAAACAAATCTTCCAGCTTCATCTTTGGTTATAGTTTAAATTACTCTCAAAGGCCCTAATGATTTGAAGGGCTCGGGGGCTGGGGGTGGACAACGAGATTAGTTTTGAACGTGAAAGGTATTCACGTCGTTATTAATACTAGTAATAATGATAGCAACTACTGTTTATTGAGTTCTTAATTTATTCCAAGTGTGTGATAAATGCCTCACATACATTATCTCACCCAGGCTGCCCAAGAAGTAGCTTTTATTATCCGCTTTGTGCAGATGAGGAGACAGGAGCTCAGAAAGGTTAAGCCAACACATGAGACGGCACAGCTGTTAAGAGGCAGAGTTGTGATTTAAATCCAAGTTGTTTGATCCAAAGCCCTTTATGATTGATATTATTTTTAGTTTCAAGTCAGCCTTTCAGGAGGCCTTGGAACAGCCAGCAGTCTCGCTCGCCCCACTACGTGGCCCACTAACAGCAGAGGCAATGGAAAGGGCATTCTCTGAGCTGCCCTGGACGTTTGGGCGAGTAACAGATTGTGAGAACAGGAACATTCTCTTTGGTCTCTTGACTGTGAGACCAGGGCAGTGACTGCCCCTGTGGCTAAACCAGACCCAAGCTCATAAACATTCTTTGGCCCTCTTCACCAGCGTCCAGGCATGTAACTGGCAGTTGGGCTGTGCCAGGGCATGGGGCAGGAGACCAGCTGTTGGCAGTCTGTGTGTAAACAAGGCGCAGGGCGGGCACTGGGCTTCTTCCAGAACCTCTGGGGGAAAGAGCTGCGTTCTGCATCGCAGGGAATCAGCCCTTTGGGTGAGAGACACCAGCTGAGACCCCAGCCTGCTGGTGTGTGGGGAGAGCTCCGCCCTGTGGGTCTCTTCCTGCCAGTCCCCCTCCACTCTACCTCCAGTCCCCTCAGCCAGTTTTGTACCTGGGAAATACTAGGACAGTAAAGCTAGAAGAGGAGGCTCAAAAAGCAGAGAGAAACAGTTAAGGAACTCAGGGTTGTTTCTATCCAATATGATGCCTTTGTGCAAATTAGAAGAAGCACCTCCTTCTCTGTGTGCTTTGCTGTCATCCTGCAGAAAGTTGTCCTGATGCAGATAACGAATCTCTCATCACTGTGATCGGAAAGGCGCCCCCTAGAGTTGTGCAGCACACACCCTGTGGCCCTGAAGGAGCCTTGCTTCCTCTGAAGGCGTGCAGCCCTCATATAACTGCACCTGCCCCCTCCTTCATTCCCTACGTGCAAATCTACCCACTTTGCCGTGGTCCTTCTATACCAGGGTAGAGACACCTGTCCTGCGGTGCAGTAGGCATGATGTTCCTGGTCTCCTAAGCTCCTCTCTGCTCCCCCCACTGTGGGAAAAAGGCCCGCCCCCAAAAAAATCTATCAAAGGGTTTTTCGGGGTGGGGGGCACCTCCTGGTATCAGAGGCAGTCAGAGAAAGGTAGGTAGGCCACCAAATTGTTGCAATCTCCAAGCATTTTCAGTTCAGGAAGCTAATGGTATAGGAAATGTCGGCCTGGAGAAGATGGTGGTGTTTATGAGACCAGGGAGGATAGCAGGGGGAGAGCCCAGGAAGAAAGGGGCTGTGTGATGTGCCGGGAGAGAGCGCGATGCCCAGCGCAGAATTAGGCTTTCTCCCCACAGGAGATTGCGTTCCCAGCTACTTACGGCCATTCCTTCTGTGGCTCTGCTGCTTCCAGGAGTGGCTATGAATCTGCATCCAAGGACTTCATCCCTGATGACTTGGAGGTCCAAGTCCCTGGAAGAGCCTTCATGGTCACCGGGGGGAACAGCGGCATTGGAAAAGCAACTGCCTTCGAGATCGCCAAGCGAGGTGAGCAGCCTGCTAACTCGTGTGTGCACTGGGCCCCGAGGCCAGCCTGTGGCCGGTCCACACCGGGGAGAGTGCCTTGCGTCACAGGTCAGGAAGGCCCCAGCCAGCCCAGCCAGGAGCCCTGAACAGTGACCCTGTGCTGATGGGCACAGCTGCCAGCGGTCTGGGCTGTGCGGTGAGCTTCAAGCTAGAGGCGGACAGAGCGAGTGACTGAAGGAGGCTTTTCTCAACACAGTTAATTCACAGGAGAGCTGGGGCTCTGTCCACATGTCAGTGTTTTCTGATTAAGAACAGTGAGGGGCTCCGGCCAGCCCTAGGCGTCTGAATCACCAGTGGAACCTTAAAACAAAAAACACCTGGATACTTGGTCTCCAGTTCCTGTCTTCTCAACAAGAACGGGGTCGGGGGTGGGAAGGATACTGGGAGTCCCTCGCAATTTGCCTGTGGACCCTAGTTAAGACCCAGAGCCCCCAGGATAACGGGAGAGGGGCGTGCAGTGAACTTCCTTCTTCCTTCCTGGTGTCCAGCCTCCAGGTCTCGAGCAGCTGGAGACAGCCTCCCCTTTCTCCTCCCTAAGCTTGATTTGGGGAAGCGCCTCTCTGGGTGCCCGTAAATTATTCAGGCAGCTGAAGTCTTCCTCCGGGTAAATGCCAGAATTTCCTGCATGAGCTCAACTGCCCTAGGTCACTTACTGGCCCTGTGGTGGCTAGAAAAGCCTGCCGTGTCTCTCCAGAGCCCCTTCTCCAGGAAAAATGGATGTTCCGGCAGAAGTTGGGGAAATGAGTTGGGAATTTATCACTTTTCAGGATGCTCGAGATTATTTTTTTCTCTAAAACTGTTAGGCATTTTCCAGGGGAATAGTATACCATTTGGAGTTGTATTTAATTATCTGCCAAGTCAGGGGGAAGATTAACTGCATCTTAGCAACTGGGAGGTACTCTGAAGAGTTGTGGGGAAGAGGATAAAGCAGAGGGGCTGGTTATGTGATTAGCGTGTAGCCTCCCGTGAAACAGACCCCATTTTCAAAAGCAGCTGTTTTAGGTGAAGAAGGCAGGTTCCATAATGCTTACTTCTTAACTGCCGCAGACAAGGCAAGTCCCCTTTAAATAAGCCTTGATTGATGACGGTATGGCTTCTGCTGGAATAGTCTGAGTGCCATTTATGGATTCAGCCATTCAGTAAATATTTATCGAGTTCCTGCTGCATATGAGTCAGTGCTCCTCAACTTAGGCTGAACATTAGACGCCCTGGGGAGCTTTTAAAACATACGCAGGCCTGGTCCTGTCATCTAGAGCTTTAAAAACTTCCCAGGTGGGTCCACAGTGCAGCTAGGTTGAGACCTGTGTGTCAGGTACTCTGTAAGATGTTAGGGATGCAGGTATGACAAAAACCGACCCTTCTCATCCTTGATATATTCAGACCCTTAAGTCAGGACGTTGTCCCGGGTGCACCGTCAGTCAGCTCAGGTGGGCAGGAGGACGGGTTCCAAGATCACCCTCTCTCTTACGTCTGCTGCTCTGACTATGGGGACCATCTGTCTAGATTTTCCAGAATAGTCTCCGTTTCAGGTACTCTTTCTGTGAGCCCATATGTCTTAGTCCTTCATTTGGAAAAGCTGGTCTCCATAGCTGTCACTGTCGCTGTCCCTCACAGACGGTTTTGTTGAATTCCACCAGGTGGCACAGTTCACCTGGTTTGTCGAGATCAAACCCGAGCGGAAGGTGCCCGAGGTGAGATCATCAGGGAGAGCGGGAACCAGGTGAGCTGCTCTGTGCCCCTCCTGCTGGGGGGGTTCCTGCCTGCGGGGTCCGCAGTGCAGGGGGCTGGACTTCTGGCCACGCTTCCCGAGTTGGCAGTGGCCTGTTTGTGCTTCCGCTTGGGAGGCAGCCTCAGCCAACAGAGCTGGAGCTGCGCTTTTCTTTTTTCTTTCTTTTTTTTTTTTTTTAATAATGTGTTACAGGACAGAGGTCCTATTTTATTTTATTTTATTCTATTCTAGTCTATTTATTTTTGCTGTACAGCAAAGTGAATCAGTTATACATATACATATATCCACTCTTAAAAATATATATACATACTTATTCATTTATTTGGCTGCGCTGGGTCTTCATTGCGGCACACAGGATCTTTGTTGCCCCGTGCGGGATCTTTAGTTGCGGCATGTGGACTCTTAGTTGCGGCATATGGGATCTAGTTCCCTGACCGGGGAGCAAACCCGGGCCCCCTGCATTGGGAGCACGGAGTCTTAAGCGCTGGACCACCAGGGAAGTCCCCATATATCCCCTCTTTTTTAGATTTCCTTCCCATTTAGGTCACCACAGAGCACTGAGTAGAGTTCCCTGTTTTATACAGTAGGTTCTCATGAGTTATCTGTTTTATGTATAGTATCAGTCGTGTATCTGTGTCAATCCCAATCTCCCAGTTCCTCCCACCTGCCCCCTCGCTCCTCTGAGCTGCACTTTTCAAAGTCTGGGCTGGACTCAGGATGAGGGGGGCAGTGAGGTTTGATCCCACGCCCCGTGAAGGCATCAGTGCCTGCTGGGGAGACATGATACGGACGTGGCACTGCTGGGGTCCCCCCCACAGAGGGAGGCCACGTCAGTGAGACACATCAGAGGTGACTCAGGGTGAGCCAAGCTGTAAACTGACCCAGTGGTCTTCGGATAAAGAGGGACAACAAATGACATTTTGGCCTTGATGAGAGCCACTTCCTCTCGAGAGCTTTCAGAGCTGGCTCACGGTTTGTGGGCTTCCTCTCCTGAGAGAGTCGGAACCAGGACTGGCTACATAATCTGTAGGGCCCAGTGCAAAACGAAGGTGTGGGACCCTGGTGTTAAAAGCCTAAGAATTGGAGGACGGCGAAGGCATAGCATTAACACAAGCGGGGCCTGTACTCCAATAAAAAGTAATTAAAAAAAAAAATTCCCCCTTGAAGCCACTCTGGCTGAATAACACAGTAGAATCTCTAATAAGAACAAAGGTAACAGTTCCAAAGTCCGAAGTGTTATTGCTAGGAGACTTAAAAATCATCACAGTAATAATGGAGGGAATGAGTAATCAAAACAGAATTAAGAAATAAAAAACAAGCAGGGCCACTTGTGGGGTCTGTGCACCTGTGCAGGTGGTACCCCGGGGAGCCGGCCCCGATGGAGGCCCCTGAACCCCCAGTGTCAAGTGGAGAGGAGGGGGCTGGCTGGCAGTGACCACGGGCCCCTCACCTTCGCTCCGGAGCATGTTGCTTCCAGCCCCACCTGGAGTTTCCTCCTCTGTCCTGTGCACCTGCTCCTCCAGCAACTGCCCATAGCCGAGGGGCGGACAGCGCCCCGCGCCCTCAGGCTTGGACCGCGGCCAAAGGGAAAACAGATGCCCCAATCTAGAATGGACTATTTTGCCTCTGCTCATGAAGGTTATTCCACGTCTTGAAGTAACGTTTTCAAGGCAGGAGACTTTCCGCAGACTCCGCAGCCTCTTGCCATCAGATTCCTTCCGGAGGCTTAGGGCTGGCCGCGAGCTCGAGGGTCTCTAAATCTTCCTCTAACGTCTGCAAGGGCAGCTGCGATCTGGGGGCTGCAGTTCTTGAGATGGAAAGCTGGCTGTCTGCCTGCTGATAACTTTCAGTGGTACTGCTGCAGGATGCAACAGGAATACTAATCTCAGGCTGTGGGCAGAGGAGGCTTTGTCTGGATTCCAGCCCGCTTTGGTTTGGGCTATGTTTTTTTACCAAGTGGATGTATATAGAAAAAGAGGACACGATGCTGTTTACGCCGTTGAGACCTCCTTATGTCCAGCTGCACTGTCTTTGGGAGGTAGTGCTGAAAGGGGGAGCAAGCATGTTTCCTGGGGCGGGGGGAGAGGGAGCCCTTCACCTGCGGCCTGCCCCCGTTCACGTTCACAAACCCACGGGCAATCCTCTCCTCTTTGGTGTTTGTAAGTGGCCGCCAGTGCTGAGCGCTCGGAGGGTCCGGGGCGGGTGGTGCCTGTCTGCTCATCCCCGCGGGTGTGGTTTCCCTGACTCAGCGCATCCTCCGGGCTCTTCCCCGGGATCGGCTGCTCCTTCGTGCTCGTAAAGAGGCGCCACTGCCCAGCTTCATCGGGGGTACATGGGAAGGAGCGGGGCTGCCATCTGTGTGCCGCTTCTGCACTCACGAAGCCTTGTGAGCTGGGGCAATGTGCTCAGCTTCCCTGAACCTCAGTTTCCTCATCTGAAAAGTAGGGGTGATACTACTTTGTTCATTTCTGAACATCTCTTTGAGTGTGAACGTGTCAGGCAGCATGCTGGGAGCTGGAGATTGACGCGGTAGAGGCAGCACAGCCCCTCAACAGCCTTGTAAGGATTAAGCGACCAACAAGCATTTTCAACAAAGGATGTGCTCCTCCCTGGGCCCGCCTGATCTGCTCTGTATCACGGTGGGGCGGGGAGGTGCGGATGGCGTGGCTTCCGAAGTATGTGCTCCCCCAGCTCCCACGTCAGCCACCTCGTGCCTGCGTTTGACCAGCGGCGGGTATTAGAGGAGGATCGGGAGGAAGGGGGACACAGGATATCTGGCCTCTGTGGCACCAGCTGAATCTCCGCTGAGGTTCCTGCTTTGGTGGCGGGCCCTGCTCTCAGGCTCGGGCCACACCACCCCCTCCCGTTGCTCCTCCAGCTGGTGGGCGCTCCCTGCTGCTTCTGGTCTCCGCGTTTCTTCACCAGTCCCACCTGGGTTCTCATCTCCCTTCTCCTCTGGGAAACCAATCCCTGCACCCAGTTCCCTCTGTTGAAAGTGGTTTCTGTTAGACCCTGGCTGACATAACATGGTGGTGCTATGACCTGGGAAGTTCAGGGCATCATAGTATGTACAGCTCTCGATCCATAGGAGCTTTTACTATTATTGCTGTCATCAACATTGTTTACGCTAATATTATTACTACTCCCAACCTTACATTCTCTGCTTTTCAAGTTCCCTAGTTCTCTTTCATCAGCGCTTGGGCCGGTAAAGCAGGGAGGGCACTGGTGGGACTGGTCCTGGGTGCATAGTTGGGTGGACATCAAGGAGCGCTGGTCCTTTGGGCAGGAGAGCCTGGGTGGGGTGTGTGGCAGGCCAGCCGAGCCAGGTGCGTGTGGGCAGGCTGGGCACCAGGGAAGGACAAGGTCCCGTGGGAACCAGCTGCTGGGACACGCTGGCTTGGTAAGATCCGGTGTGTGGAGTACGGAGAGTTCAGCATCCTGCCACCCCCGTGGCTGGGCAGTGGTGCCTCTTTACAAACTCACCCCCCTCTTTCTGGAGAGGGTGTGTGTGGCCCCAAGCTTCGGGGGAAGGAGTGCTTGTCACAGAGCAAACTCCCAGTGCAGCAGCCACTGTGTCTGGCACAATGTTCCCGACGGGCCCAGGAAGCGAGTCAGAGCGGCCCCTCCTTCCGCTTCTCGCTCCATGCAGTTCATCTCCATCTCGCTGCCCGGATGGAAGGGCACCAGGCTTTTGTCTGGCAGTTAGCTCCTTGGGCAACTTTTTTTTTTTTTTTCGGCCACACCGAGTGGCGTGTGGGATCTTAGTTCCCCGACCAGGGGTCGAACCCCGGCCCCAGCAGTGAAAGCACGGAGCCCTAACCACTGGACTGCCAGGGAATTCCCCATGGGCAACATTTTTAAAAAAATAAACTTTTAAATTTTAGAATAGTTTTAGATGCATAAAAAAGTTGTGAAAATAATACAGACCTTCCATTTACCCCACACCCATTTTTCCCTTTGCTAACCTCCGTCTTACATGAGTATGATTCATTTGTTACAGCAAAGGAAGCAATATTGATACATTATTACTAACTAAAGTCCATTCAGATTTCCTTAGTTTTTACCTAACACCCTTTGTCTGTTCCCAGATCCCATCCAAGATCCCATGTTACATTTAGTTGTCATGTCTCCTCGTGGCTGTGACAGTTTCTCAGACCTTCCTAGTTTTTGATGACCTGGACAGTTTTGAGGAGTGCTAGCCAGGGGTTTTGTATACTCTCCCTCAACTGGGATTGGCCTGTTGTGTTTCTCATTGATTAGAATGGAGTGATGGGTTTCCTGGAGAAAGATCACAGAGGTACAGTGCAACCTTTTCACTTCCTGATGTGGCTGGAAGGTGCTGTCAATGTGCCTTCTGTCTTGTGGAGATTGATCCCATCAACAGCAAAACACCAAGATAAAAAACAGGGGTTTCTACTCTCCAGTTTTCCCAGGCCAGCGTGGAATTCCACCTTCTTAAGAATTACTGGTTTAGCTTCCTGAGTACTAGACATTAATAGTAACTGTCACCTTGTTCCTACATAGTGATTTCTACTTCCAAGGGCCCATTCATGTACCGTCTCCCCTTTACCCTTCAAACTCACCCTCTGCCCTGGGTAGAGGCTTCCCGTGATGTCATCTCATGACTCCTGGGCCACCCAGCAGCTAGATGATGGTGGTTCACCTACAGGAAAGATCCCAGTTGAGTTTTGCTCAGTTTCAATAACCAGACTTGTATTCCAGGTTTAAAGAGTGAGTACGGGACTTCCCTGGTGGCACAGTGGTTAGGACTCTGCACTCCCAATGCAGGGGGCCCAGGTTCGATCCCTGGTCAGGGAGCTAGATCTCACATGCATGCCACAACTAAGAGTTCACATGCCATAACTAAGGAGCCTGCGTGCCACAACTAAGACGCGGCACGACCAAATAAATAAATAAATATATATATTTTAAAAAGTGAGTATAGGGCCCCCAATGGCCCCCCTCGTCATGTGTAGATCAACAGATCAGGGTTTTACACACTGGCACCTGCCTGGTTCCTTCCCCCGGTCACAGCAGACTGCTGGCCTCTCCTTCTGGGTGCCTTTGGGCTTCCTAGTTTCTCGCAGAGGGAGCCAGATGATTGCCTTCACCTTTTCAGGATGCTTCCTTTCCCCAGGCTCCAAGGTGGATTTGTCTGTAATGGCGAGTCCCTTTTCCCTGCTGCCGCCTCTTTTTAATTGTGCGATGCCTTGGGTGCTTCCAGGAAGCTCAAGGAGATTGAGAGATGATCAGAGTAAAATTGATTTTAGCTCACTTGAATTTTGTTGCTCATTTGAATTTTGTTGTTTCTTTGAGCCTGGCTTTGTGTGAGTGTCGCAGCCCTGCTGGTGGGAGGCGGTTCCAGGGTGGTTGCCGGGAAGTACTCAGAATGAAAGCATTAGGTGTGTGGACGGGGTTTGCCGTCACTGGTAGACGCTCACGGCTGACACAGGCGTTGAGTCAGCAGCCTCATGTCCCCTCTGTCTGGGTGAGGGCCTTCAGAGACTTTTTAGGAGAGCATAGTCCTCTACGGACAATGCTTTTCCTCTCCCTTGAAGGCAGAGGAAGATTCAGTTGTTCCAGACTTAAGCCAAATATGGTATTCAAGCTGATTA
>NW_021146026.1:0-48976 GCF_002837175.3 Physeter macrocephalus
GCCTCAGTGGTGAGATCAGCTTAAAATTAAATGTTTATACGTAAATGAGTTTTTTTACTGGATTTCTTCCCCCGTTCCCCCCTCTTGACTTTGGCCTCAAATGCTGGACTAGGTAACCAAAGAAAACTGACTTAACTGTGCCAGGCCTGTGACTTCATGTCTGTGACAACACATACAAATGACACCGTAGTATCCGATGACAGATTCCAGGTCTTCGTCATCTGTGATTCAGGTTTGGCGCTTTTTTATCCGTTCATTCTCTGAGTGCCACTGTATGTCCGAGCTGTGCTGGGAACCCAAGGCAAGATGAAAAATCCCTTGAGCCAATGGAGGAGTCAAAAGTGATCAGATGTCACCCTCGAGCTAGAGAGCGTCCAGAGTGCTTCAGGACCCTGGCCAGGGAGGGGGGCTGCCCCAGGGGATGGGGGTGCCATTTTTGCTGGGACTAGAAAGGATGAGTCAGTCACGAAGAGATTACATTATAGGATGTAAAGGGGCCCATCCCTGGCTCCAGGGTGGGCTACGTGTCAGAGACCACTGTTTGCCTCCCTGATATATATATATTTTAAATGTTTTGGCTCTCATCCCTCTTTTATAAATTTATTTATTTATTTATTTAAGGCTGTGTTGGGTCTTCGTTTCTGTGCCAGGGCTTTCTCCAGTTGTGGCGAGCGGGGGACACTCTTCATCGCGGTGCGCGGGCCTCTCACCGTCGCGGCCTCTCCCGTTGCGGAGCACAGGCTCCAGACGCGCAGGCTCAGTAGTTGTGGCTCACGGGCTTAGTTGTTCCGCGGCATGTGGGATCTTCCCAGACCAGGGCTCGAACCCGTGTCCCCTGCATTGGCAGGCAGATTCTCAACCACTGCGCCACCAGGGAGTGTGTGACTTCTTAAAAGGCAAGGGAGTATGCCCTTTCCCCCTCCCCCTCTGTTTTCTGGAACTTGAGTGTGATGGCTGGAGCCCTGGCAGCTGTATTGCCACACTTAAGGAGGGGTGCAATCCTCTAGGGATGATAGGAACCTGGTTGTCTGATGATGGTGTAGCTGGGTATCAATGCTGGACTTCCTTGCGGGTAGGGGCTAAACGATTGTGCGTGCCTTTGTTATTTTAGTTTTTCTATCACAAACAGCCAAAATAAACCCTAACTGATTCAGCATGCAACCAAGGCCTGGGCCACCCAATTGATTTCTTCACCTAACCCCCATCCTCAGTGACTGAGGTACTACTAAGAGTGGGAAGCCTGTGGCCAGCCTGCCTGCCTGTCTGAGGGTAGAGAGTGAGAAGTAGGGTCCCTTCAATATCAAGTGCCTCTTGGATACAGCTTTTCCTGAAGCCAGTAGATTTGGTAGTTACATGAACCTCTGGGCATTGGGTTTTGTGCACCTCTGTACCATTTACAGTAAGTACAATTTGTATTTCTTGATCAGAGAGGGACATTCTAAGCAGAGGGAGTGGTAAGTTCTAGCAGCACTGAGTACATCAAGTGGGCACTAAAAATAGTCCATTCCGGTGTCTCTTGGAGGCCCTAGAGCAAGGGATCCTGCCTGTCGGGCTCCAGGAGATAGACCCAAAAAAGGGGTTGTTAGTCTCCCTGAAATGTAAGCAGCCCCAGTCCATCTGGCTCACAAAGAAAGATTCCCAGAAGAACTTCAGAGGCCCTGCTTTTATGCCGAGGGCCTGGCTTTACATATTCAAGGAAATGTTCACATAAGCCCTCCTGGACTGTTTTCGTTTTCAAGGCTGGCAGAGTTTTTTATGATGTGAAAAAGAGGCAGAGCCCTTTATTTGTACCCTTGGCCTCCAAAGGGCAAAAGACTTGATCTAGACCACGGTTTTCCTGCCTCAGCCTTCACGATGTTTGGGCTAGGTCACTCTCTCTGGTGGGGGCTGTCCTGGACATCACAGGATATCTGGCAGCGTCCCTGGCCTCCACCCACTAGATGGGAGGAGCACACCCCTGTCGCGAAAACCCTGGGGGCGGGCAGGCACAGTCAGGGCTGCCACCCCCCTGCCTCGCAGCCTCAGCCAGGAACCAGTCAGTCTTCTGCCAAGGTCAGCTGAGTAGCCGCTGTCACCTTGGTGGCTGTTCCTGCTGACACAGCCAGCCTCCACCTGCTCCCCTGCAGGAGTGCTCCCCGCCCTGAGTAGACCCGGCCCAGCTGAGGGTCCCAGGGCAGGCGGAGAGGCGTATTTCTCTCTAGTTCAAACAGATTTGCAGGTGCAGGGTCCCTGGGAGAGAAAGCCGGTGTTGAGGGGCGGGTGCAGTTATAGACGCAGGCTTCTCTGTGCCCCGGGCCCAGGGCCTGAGCCCCCCATGGGCCTGCTCCCCGCCCCTGAGCAGTGGCCTCACTTTGTTTCGGGAGGGGCCCTGGAGGCATTGCCTGCCCAGAACTCAGTTTCCCCAAGAAGAAGAAGGTGGCTCCAGGGAGGCAGCACGGACCTAGGCTCAGAGGGGCCCCGTCGCCCCAGGCCTCCCCCGCAACCAGCCCAAGGAGTGAGCAAGTGGGTGAGGAACGCAGCGCAGTGGGGCCCGGTGGGCGCTTTCAGGGAGGTGCCTGAGCTCACAGGGGCCGGGAGAGGCCCTGGCCCTCCACATGCCTGGGCCCTGACTCACTGCCCGGCGCTGGCTGGACGCCCGGACAGCCTCGGCCCGCGGCCTCCAGCCTGCACACCCACTCCCGCCCCTGCCTGCTCTCCCTCTGACAGCCGGCCCATGGGCAGCCGGCAGCCAGCTCTCTCGGCCGGGCCTGTTGGAGTGCATGCAGGTTCCGAGTCCCCCTGACCAGGCAGTGAGTGGGGAACCGAGGCCTTGCGCCTGCAGAGGTGAGACTTGACCCCTCACCCCCAGCCCGTTCCTCCTGCACCCCTCAGGCCAACACCGTCCCAGGCCGGTGAGGAGTATCCATTATATAGGTGGGGGAGCCGAGGCACAGCTTGGTCCAGTCGGTTGGCCAAAGCCACAGGACAGTGACACCCTGGGAGGCTGAACTCGGCAGTGGGGCCCCGGGGTCCGTGGAGGAGCATCTTGGCTTTTCAGATGAGAAATGGCCTCCAAGGCGCCTGCCCCTTGTCTGAGGTCACCCAGGTAGAAAGAGACCAAGGACTGGAACTCAGGCCTGTACTGGGTGGAGCCCTGCTGGGCGACGGAGCAGGGTAAAGTTCTAGACGCTTAGTGATCAGTGGTTGCCAGTCAGATACCCACACACCTGGCCAACCTGTCTTATAATTGGTGTTTCTGGGGAAAATAGCCAAGGGTATATGGAGTTGAGAGGCCAAACCCCTCACACTGGACCTCCGGCAAGCTTGGTGGGCCGAGGCTGGTGAGAGGCCGGGAGGACTGGTCACAGGGCATCAACACAGACACGGCAGCGCTTGGACCACCCTCGGGGAGGCCCCAGGACCTCCCGGCGGCTCCCTGACTGACTCAGAGCGTGCACTGGGCACCTGTGACCTTCCAGGCCCCCCTTCAGGGAGCCACACTCCAGTGGAGGCCACAAGCAGGTGCCATGTGCTGGCTCTCAGTGCCCTACAGGTGATGAAACTGAGGCACAGAGACGGCAGGCTATTCGTGGAAGGTGTCGCAGCTGATGGAGACAGAGCCTGCATGAGGCCCCAGGGAGGAAGAGCCATTTGAGCCCAGATAGACCTGAGCCCTCTGAGGGCAAAGGTGTGGAGACAGTGAGCCAGGCAGAGGGGACAGCAAGTGCAAAGGTGGGTGTTGAGGGAGAGCAAAGAGGCCAGCACGGAGGGAACGTGAGGCCGTGGGGCTGGATCATGCCAGGCCTGCAGTCCACAGTGAGGCATGGGGAGGGTTTTCAGATTCCAGGGGGGCCCCAGAGTTGGGGCTTGGAAAGGGGAGCTTGACATGGGCCTCTTGACACAGGTCATGGTGCAGAGGCCCAGCCGACTAGGGGGCTGGTCTCGCTATGAACCCCCAAGCTCCCCACCTCCATCCCAGGCACAGTGTGGGAGAGGAGGCCTCCGGGGTGAGCAGAGCAGCTGTGCCGGGAGGGTGGAGCCCCTCCACCAAGGGCAGGAATCAGTGCTGAAACCTGAGCTGCCCGGAGGGGAGGCTGGACGGGACCCAGGAGTCCTGAGGGCTATACCCCCCCCATCCCACTCCACTCAGTGGGGTGTGTGATGTCACCAGTGTTTGCTCAAACTCCAACTCTCAACCGCTCTCTTACCCCTTCATCGTGGAGGGGATTCACTTCCTGGGGGAGAGGAAGGGGTGCTGACCCCCACTGTGGGGGAGGGGCCGGCATCAGGGACAGGGCTCCCCACTCCCTGCCTCCCCCCTTCCCTCCCCCGGACCAGGGCTCAGCCCCGCAGGCTCCAGCCTGACTCACCACAGGCAGCTGTGGTTTCAGATGCCGGTGGGGGCTGGAGGGGGAGGCAGCAGAGGACATGAATTGGGGTGTCAGGCTTGGGGGAGCAGCTTCTTCCCACCACCCAGCCAGTCCTGGCCAGAGCCATTGAGCCCTTGGAGAGGGGGAGCCAGGGTCACGCCTGCCCACACCCTGTCCTTGGGGATGGCAGCTCCGAAGCTCCAGTCTGCTCCCCACGCCTCTGGGCAGGCTGAGCCCACAGACCAGCTCCAAGTGGCCGGCTGGCTGCGGCTAGCTGCGCTGCATCTTACCTGGGTGACATCCACGCCCTTCCCTAGGGGGACCCCTTGTGAGCCCAGAGAGGATCACCATCAGGCCGCACCCCCTCCACCCCTCGGGCTGCTGGTGGAGAAAGACAAAGGGAGGGACGTCTGGGTCTCACTGGGAGCTGTGGGAGCTGAGACCAGTGACCCCAGCCTCCCCTTTCCCATCTGTAAAATGGGCTCTGGGCCTGCCCTCCCTCCCCCACCTTGGGCGGCCACCGAGGGGAGCAGACAGTTAATCCCCAAGAAGTGTTTGCTCTTATTTTTAATGAGGCTCTAGTCCGTGTCTGTATCGTACTCAGTGCCACGGTGGGGACGCCCGAGGGAGGATTTCAGCAACTACTCACTCCCTTAATGGAAAACTGCCCAGGCCAGGGACCAGAAACTTCCATCACCTCCAGCCTCTCCCAGGCGCTTCCTCTGCTCGGAGACCCCCGAGTCCTGCCCACCCTCCCCTCAGCACCCTCGGCCACCTCCCGGCCCCTCCCGCAGGCCCAGCCATTCGAGCTCATTTGTCCCATTTACCACGCGGCTGAGCATGGAGTCAGTCAATCAACCAATTATCGACCGCCGGCCTGCAGGCCCCGGACGCTTCCTGTGCGGTCCGCTCAGCTTTCGCCCCCAGAGGCATTTTGGAACCTTCCCAAGACAAAAGGCGGAAGGAAGGAAGGAAGTGCCACCCTGTGGACACAGAAAAGATAACAGTCCCTGCGGCTCCTGGCGCTTCTCTGCACCACCACGTCCGCCACCCGTGGAGCCCGGGAGGTGGGGGTCAGCATCGGCCCCGTTTTCAGTTGGGGAAATTGAGACTCTGATGGGTCCAAGGTCACCCAGCTCAACCCAGGCCGCCTGGCCCAGTCTGCGGTCTTTCCCACCTGCTGCCCGGGCACTCTGGGTCCCCTGCCCCTGGGCCCATTCCTGCAGGGAACCCTGTTTCCCAGGTCCTGCTGCGTTCAGCCCGTGGGGGCGCTGGCGGGAGGGGGGCCCGGAGGAGGGGAGAAGACGGAGTCTCTCTGCTCTCTCTCTGCCGTGCAGGGGTCT
This sequence comes from Physeter macrocephalus, assembly GCF_002837175.3. NCBI lineage: Eukaryota > Metazoa > Chordata > Mammalia > Artiodactyla > Physeteridae > Physeter > Physeter macrocephalus. The sequence continues at coordinate 5,693 of NW_021146026.1, forward strand.
CCTCCCAGGCTCCCACAGCTCCTGGCCTCCAGTAAGGCCACCCCTTCTGCTGTTATTTCTAGATGCCTCATTGTCCCTGTTTGTGGTTTTTTTGGCTGCGCCTTGCGGCATTTGGGATCTTAGTTCCCCGGCCAGGAATCAAACCTGTGCCCCGTGCAGTGGAAGCGTGGAGCCCTAACCATTGGACCACGAGGGAATTCCCTGGGTTTTTGGGTTTGTTTTAATAAATTTATTTATTTTTGGCAACGTTGGGTCTTGGTCGCTGCCCCTGGGCTTTCTCTAGTTGCGGAGAGCAGGGGCTACTCTTTGTTGCGTTGCATGGCCTCCTCATTGCGGTGGCTTCAGTAGTTGTGGCTCGCGGGCTCTAGAGCGCAGGCTCAGTAGTTGTGGCGCACGGGCTTTGCAGCTCCGCGGCATGTGGGATCTTCCCGGACCAGGGCTCAAACCCGTGTCCCCTGCATTGTCAGGCGGATTCTTAGCCACTGCGCCACCAGGGAAACCCCGTGGTCTTTTAAAAAAAAAAAGTATTATTTAGCATTATTTTCAGTTGTGGTCCAATACACATAACGTAAACTTTACTGTCTTATCCAAGTTTAAGTGTGTAGTTCATCGGCCTTAAGCGCACTCACATTGTTGTGCAACCAGCACCACCAGCCATCCAGCTCTTTGGTCTTGCAAAACTGAAAGCCTATGGCGATTAAACACCAACTCCCCAGCCTTCTCGTCCAGCCCCAGGCACCCACCGTCCTACTTTCTGTCTCTAGGAATTTGACTCCACTAGGGACTTCGTACAAGTGGAGCCATACAGTAGTTACCTTTTTCTAACTGGCTGATTTCCCTTTAGCACAATGTCCTCGAGAGTCATCCATGTTGGAGCATGTGTCAGAATTTTCTTCCTTTTTCAGGCTGAATAATATTCCATTGTATATATACACATTTTATTTATCTGTTCACCTGCAGATGGACACTTGGGTTGTTTCCACCTTTTGGCTTTTGTGAATAATGCTAAGAACATGGGTGTGCAAAATATCTAAGTCCCTGATTTCAATTCTTCTGTGTATATATACCCAGATGTAGACTTGCTGGATCACATCATAGTTCTATTTTTATTTTTATTGTTAATTCTTTTGGCCATGCCTCGCGGCTTGCGGGATCTTAGTTCCCCGACCAGAGATCGAACCCATACCCCCTGCAGTGGAAGCGTGGAGTTTTAACCACTGGACCGCCAGAGAAGTCCCAATAGTTCTGTTTTTAATTTTAAAAATTTGAGGTCCTATTTTTAATTTTTTGAGGAGCCGCCATACTATTTTTCCACTGTGCCTTCACCATTTTACATTCCCACCAACAATGTACGAAGGTTCCAGTTTCTCTACACCCTCGCCAACACTTGTTGTCTTCTGTTTTTTGTTTTTTATTACAGCCGTCCTAATGGGTGTGAGGTGGCATCTCATTATGATTTGCCCATTTGGTGTGTTATGCTTAGATCCCTGTATTAAGGTTTTTTCTATCCAGTGACCTGCTGTGATCCTGACTGTTCCCCAGTTGATGTGCCAGGACTATTTGTGGCTTGACCGCCATGCCCTAAGACAGGGGTCCGAAATGCCCTCAAGGCCCAGACTCAGGTAAAGCTGGGGTGCACAAGAGAATGAGGGTGTAGGGGACTGAGATGGACTGCAGCCCACGTACCCTGACACCCATGGCTCTGGCCAAATGTTTCTACGCTGTAGCCAGATTCACCTGAATTTATGATCATTTGGATTTGTGTTGTGAAATCTCTCGATTTTTTTCCATCTTAGCAACGAATTTAATAGGACTAAATTCAGGAGAATTCTTCCCTGACACCCCCCCAAAATAAAAAAAGCCTCCTGCCGGTCAGTTCTCTGTCTCATTATCCTTTTTAATATTCTTCCAGAATAATCTTGTAAAATATAATTTTTTCTATCTGTTTGTTTCCTCCTGTAAAATGTCATCTCCTTGAGGGCACAGACTTTTTTTTTTATATATATAACTTTTTTTTTCCTTGGCCGTGCCACACGGCACATGGGATCTTAGCTCTCCCTGACCAGGGATCGAACCCCCGCCCCTTGCATTGGAAGCGTGGAGTCTTAACCACTGGACCCTCCAGGGAAGTCCCAAGGGCATGGACTCTTATTCACTGCAGTGTCCCACACGCCTAGAACAGGACCTGGCACACAACAGGTGCCCATTGTTCATTGAATGAATGAACAAGCAGGAAATTTAGCAAAACCCCAACTCACTCAGGGAAGCACCCAGCAGAGCTGCTCCCCAGCTGAGCACAATATCCCCGAGAGCCTGCAGCCTGCTGGAGCTCTGGGGAGATGTTCCCTTTCCAGGTCCTTCTCCCGGGGAGTCTAGTCCCTCAACAGATGGAGGGAGCCAGAGAACAGAGGAAGAAAGCACTTCTGGTTTAGCCAAATACTTTAAGAAATTTAATCGATCACAGTAAGACATTCAGGCTATAAAAACATTCTATACAGTGGTTTAAAAAGCGATACCCATCCCGGAAAAGCAACCCATATGTACAACACAGACCTGATTCTCCTGAAGAGCGTTGCGCACAGCACGCGTGAATAATCTTTTTGTACAGAAAGACGAGGCGTCTCAGAGACAGTTTCCCCCAGTGCAGCAACCAGGGTTTGCAAAAATAAATAGATCTTTTTTTATATACATATAAGTGATAAACGTTTCACCAAATGTACAAAGTGCAAACATAACAAAAAGCTCCCATTGTCTGCCCGGGGATCTATTTACATGCTTCAGAAAGAGAAAAGGCATTCACAGCCTCCTGCAGGGCCGTGTTCTGTGGTTGTACAGCAGACAGTCCCCTCAGAGAGTCTCCGTGGGCCGCCCGCCCTCCCGCCCCCCCGCCCCGGCTTTCAGAAAGCATTCTTGTTTAATAAGTCCCGCAAAATGCCCGAGCCAGGAGCATATCCTACAGGGCGGACCTGCCATGCACGTTTCAGATGGACCCCCGCCAACCGTGACCAGCTTATTGGGGAAATGAAAGGCTCGGGGGCATCTGCACAGAAGTGGAAACACTAGCCAGATAGTCTTGATCTTGATCTTGGCTTTGAAGTCGTGATCAAGCCGACCCTTTCTTCCTCACGCACGTCTCCCTACGTGCTGGGAGAGGGGCCAGGTCCGCACCATCACCGACCTGGACTCTCTCCAGCCAGAACAGAACCAGAACGGAAAGCAGTGCAAAATAATAATAGACTGTCGACTTTACACAGTGTAGAACTAAACTGAAAAAGTGCAAGGGGCAGGGCTGGGGTCCAGACACCCACACCCAGACAGAGGAACACAGTTAGAGGTCGGAGCCACCTATCCTCACGCACAAGGCAATGGGTTCTCAGGCACTTAATTCATATTAAGGGTGACGGGTGGCTCAGGTTTTCCCTGGGGATGGCCGGGATTTTGGTGAATGAATAGGGCTCAGTGGGTGCCACCCCCAGAAGGCTGGATCCAGCCATCACCAGGGGCCCTTCCCCAGCATAAGGGGAGGGCAAACCCAGCTTGGAAAACCCTAGTTTGATCCTGACCTGTGGGTGGCAGAGCACAGGCCAACTCTGGCCATCCCATCAGGCTCGGCAGGCAGAGGTAAACACGTTCAGTCCTGAGTGTGGGGCTCGAGCTAGAGGGCAGGTGAAGCAGCAGCTACCCGGGACCCTGTTGGTAGCAACTGCTCTGGTGCGTTCAAAGCCACTAGCTTTCCCGCTCCGTGTCCCTCCATGCATCATTCCCTCGGGGGCAGAGCACATCAAGGAGGAGAGAAGCTCAGAAACATCCCCCAGCTCGTCCGCCTTCCTCCTCTTTTCCTTTAAGCGTAAAGAGAGAAAGAAAAAATGCAACCCAAACCCGATCCGTGGGCGCTGTCGGAAGCCTGTTCTGCCTCCCAAACAAATAAATATATAAAACAAAGCTTTGGCAGACAAGGCAGACGGGCGCCGGGGCTGCAGCCACCAGCACGGCTTTTGGCGCCGAGGTCTCAGGAAGGGTTTGGGGCAGGTCAAGGGTCCGGGGAGAAAGTGTTCTTCCTGCCAGCGAGTGACCAGCGGCAGGTTCCGGGAAGGGACGGGACTCGAGGCAGCAGCTCACGCCACGTCATCCTCTAGGCTGACCATCTGTCTCTGTCAACAAAACGGTAAACACCGGAAACCATCAGTCCAACATCCAGTAAACACGGCCAGAGGCCACCTACGCCTCGCTCCCTCCTGGCCCCTCTGGCCGACCAGCCCCCCCGGCATCGCCCGCTGGACCCACACAGTGGCCTCCCCCCGGGGTTTCGGAGCTCCGCAACTTGGCCCCCAGCCTGTTCCCTCACAGCCACCAGGGAGCGCCGTGACCACCCGAGTCTGATGGTGTGGCTCCGTGGCTCCCACCTCATTCCGAGGGTGCTGCTCCATCTGCCCTGTCCCCTCCCACCCTCCCCCACTCTCTCCATTCCTGTCACACTGGTGGCCTCCTTGCTCCTCAAACACACCAGGCAGGGTTCCGCCACAGGGCCTTCGCACAGGCGGTGCCTTCTGCACACCGTACACTCCCTGCTCAGGGAAGCCTTCCTGGCCACCTAAAGTTGCACACCCCCCCCAGACCCACAAGCCACTCCCAGTCCCCTTCTGGCTTTTACCCTCGGACCTACGATCCTTTTGCTTATATCCTCTGGCCCCGTCCCCGCACCGTGAGAATGTCTGCTCTCCGGGGAGGACCTGGCCCTGAGGAGGCATGGCAGACACACAGACGGACACACGGGCACCAGCGAGGTCCCAAGTGGCGCGGCTCACCGAGGGGTAGGTGTAGCCATCCTGGCTGCGGCAGATGTGGACCTCGTCCTCCGTGGTCTTCTGGTACACAGGGTTGTCAAAGTTGATGCTGTGGATGCTCTTAAGCCGCCAGTTCTTCCAGAGGAGGAAGGTCCCGAAGCACAGGAGGATGAGCAGCGCTGCAGGGAGAGGGGGGAGATGCTGCCTTCAGCCGTCAGGCCCTTTCAACTTGTAAATGTTTTTATTCTGCATTTAAAGCAGTACTTGCCCGTTGTAAAAAAAAAAAAAAAAAAAAAAAAAAATCTATCTATGAGCATTAACAGACCCCTAGCCTGAAGACCACTGTGACTGCCTCACCCTCCGAACACCCAACTACTGTCAATTCTTCCCGTTTTTTTTGCGTGTTTAGTCACATGTGAGCTGCCGCTTTTTCAGAAATAGGACTGTTCTCTACATACGGGGCCGCAGTGCACTCTGGTTCTGTTTGAACCTGGGTGGGGCTGGATCCCTCTTTGCATCCTTGATGGTGGGCCTTGGGGTGGCGCTTCCTGTCCCCTCCTTACCCCCTCCCCCAGATCCAGGGAACAGCCAAGGGCTCGCCCAGCCCAGGTCTGAAAAATATTCTGGCCCAGAGGGTGGGAGAGGCTCAGGCTCTGCTGGGCCCCCGGCAGCCCCAGGGAAGGTAAGGGGCCCAGCCGCCAACCCACAGCGGACAGCTGTTGGGCACTTAGATCTCTCATCTCTGTGAAGGGACACCCTGAAAGGATTTTTTTCGAAAAGGAAAAATGGGTGTGACGCTGACCAAGCCGTGATTGATGGGTGAGGGTGGGAAAGCAGAAATCTCCAAACTGCCCCCTGCAAGAGAACCGCTCACCAGGAGGCACCCCTGCTGGTTGCCCTCCCATCCCTTGGGTGTTGGTGAGGCCACCCATATTCACACCGGGGACCCTGACCCAGCCCCACTTCCCCCATGTGACACATCGACTGCCCCCCTCTGCTCAGCGGGGGGGAATGTTTGTTTCTTTCAGGGCTGGGTCCCCGGCGCCCAGAAGCAATCTCGGTATACAGTAGGTGCTCAACTATATTTGTGAAGTAAATGAAGCTAGGAAGGGGGGCCCAGTGATGAACAGGACGCGGAGCAGGGCCACCCCATTCCTGGAGGAAAGGTGGACCGTCTAGACTGGCTTACTGGGCACGGAGATCATTTTGCAGGAAACCGGGAACCAGGGGAGGACCGGCCACAGGCTTACCGATTGGGAGGACGATGTACAGAGCACCCACGCCCTGGGGCCTCTCCGCGTCCGCTCGGCTGGCAACATCACCCAGGACTGCGAGGGAGAAGGGAGAAAGTGAGGCCCAGATCCCCAGTGAGGGGCGGGAGAACACAGCAGGTGTGTGATGACAACCCGCAAAGGAAAATGCCTGACATTTCTGTGTCCTCAAACATTCAAAGGAACTTGGAGCATCTCCCAGGTGTGAGAGGAGCCGGGCTGGCTTCTTCCAGGGCCTCACTTGTTAGCAATCGGGGTTATGGGATTTGGGGCAAATTTAAGAGGGTCCTTTAGCCTCACATTACAAGGCACCGGGGAAGGGGCTGCTGGTCTCTGAGACCAACGCCTACAGATACGTTCCCAGTGGCTGGCGAGGTCACTGGTGGAATTTTTCAACCTGCTTCTGCATTTGATGACAAGGAGCCTATTCTGGATGGGACAGGGGCCAGCTTCCGTCCCCGTAATGCTCAGCAATCCCAGTGCCTGGGTTGCATCGCACCAAAGCCCCATAGTCCTGTGCCAGCTGTCCCCGCCTAATAAGAAATATTGGAGGGGGGAGAACCTCATTATATAACCACGCCCGTGCACCTGGGCCGGACAACGTGAGGGGCCGTGCAAGTGAAAGTTTAAAGGCCTACAAACAGGCCAGTGAGCTGGGAAGACTGCACAAGCCACATCCAAGCCACACATACGCCGGTGAACAGTGATGACCGTCTCCGGTTGCGTTCAGATCCCTCTGGGTTTTAATTCAATCCGCTGTCGCACATGTTGTGGACAGAGTTTACATGCAGTTTTACACTTGCGCATATGTAAGAAACCTGGTCACAAAAATAATTTAGGGCAGCAGCATCGGTGTCCTTGAGAAATTTTTCCCTGAAAAGGGCTCCTTTGCCAAATTCGAGAAGCCCTGGATGGGCCCATCTGTGAAATGGTTTTTTTAAGCAGTGGTCCTTCAAGTGAGAAGGGTTCTGGGCCTCCCTCAACCATATAGTTCCTGTTTTATCTCCTTTATGGTTGAACAAAGGATTCAGCTACTCTGAGGGGAAAAAAAAAAAAAAAAAAAAAGTCTGAAACTTGCTGATGTGCTTTTTTTTTTTTTCCTGGCCAGAAAAGTCTGAGCTCTGTTTCCTGGCTGCTCAAAAACGGGGTCGGACGCCCTCTGCCGGACAAAGCAGCAAATGGTGGGCTCCAATTCACTGAGAGCCCAGCTCTCACCTCCTCCAGCTGGGGAGGTAGGTCATGACCTTGAGGGCGGGCTAAGATGAGGAGAGAGAGGGACTCATCCCAGGCACTGAATTTAAAGGGGTTCCCCCCAACACTCAGTAAACCAGTAATATTATAATGCATTGTTTTTTTGTTTTTCTCCTGTTTTGGCCACACCGTGCAGCATGCGGGAATCTTAGATCTCCGACCGCCAGGGAAGTCCCTGCATTGTTTTTAAAAATCAAAATTAATGCCAACGGGAATTCCCTGGCGGCCCAATGGTCAGGATCCCCCGCTCTCACTGCTGAGAGCTCAGGTTCAACCCCTGGTGGAGGAACTAAGATTCCACAAGTCACGCGGCGCGGCCAAGAAAAAGAAAAGAAAAATTAATGCCAATACCTCATGGTGACCAAAATAGCAAAATTTTTAGGAAAACAGGATCTGACTATACACTTTGCAAGATCCTGCCTCACTGAGACCCTGGCTCCGAGCAAACTTTATTTACTAGAAGAGGTGGCTGACTTCACACGCCATAGTTTGAGGATTCGATTTTTTTAAAAAATACTGCATTAAAATATTATTTGAATCTTGGGTTTTTTTGTGCCCCCTTTATTTATTTAGTTTTTAAGAATATTTATTTATTTGGCTGTGCCGGGTCTTAGTTGCGGCACACGGGATCTTCATTGCCGCATGCAGGATCTTTTAGTTGCAGCATGCAAAATCTTTAGTTGTGGCATGCGGGGGTGGGTCTTTCTTTAGTTGTGGCCTGCGGGGGTCTTTAGTTGCAGCATGCGAACTCTTCACTGTGGGATGCGGGATCTAGTTCCCTGACCAGGGATCAAACCCAGGCCCCCTGCATTGGGAGCTCAGAGTCTTACCCACTGGACCACCAGGGAAGTCCCTGGTGCCCCCTTTAGATGCTGCCCCAGGGAGTGCCTGACCTGCCTCATGCTAGTCCTGGCCCTGTTGGGCAGACACCTGAAAAAGCCCATGTGATCCCCACTATTCCAGGAAGGTGGGTGGGCACTGTTATTAGCTCCATTTTATCGGTAGGGAAACTGAGGCTTCAGAGATGCACAGGCCATGCCAGAGACAGTGAGAAAAGGAGCCAAGACTAAATCCACTCTGTCTCTTCACCAACATGCTTATATCAATGAACCAGGGCCAGGGTGACCCCAGCCTTTACCTTGTTGGGACATCGTCACTGACTCTGCCGTGGTGAGCTCAGGACTGGCTGTGCGCTTCGGCCCCACGGTTGTTGAGTTGACCGTGGAGGGCCTCCAGGTGGTCACTGCAGGTTCAGTCTCTGAAAGAATAAACAGTTCCTGAGTGCCCTGCAGGCTGAGCCCCCCTGATAGCTGCGCTGCTGATGACAACGGGTAGGAAGCAAGTGCCATGGGCCACAAAGAAATAACTGAAGATAAACGCAGTGAAAATACAAACCCACTAATATCTGTGTTATTATATTACACGTTGTTTTTCAAAAGGAAGATTCGTAAGTGTTACAGACACACTGGCCCCAAATAGAGACTTTCTCTGAGGATGAGGAGAATAAAAAGGGGGCCACCTTCTCCCTCAGTGTCTGCATCTAAAATCAGTCCCGGGCTTCCCTGGTGGTGCAGGCAGTCGTTAAGAGTCCACCTGCCAATGCAGGGGACACGGGTTAGAGCCCTGGTCCGGGAAGATCCCACATGCCATGGAGCAACTGGGCCTGTGTGCCACAACTGCTGAAGCCCGCGCGCCTGGAGCCCGTGCTCGGCAACAAGAGAAGCCACCACAATGAGGAGCCCGCGCGCCGCAACTAGAGAAAGCCCGCGTGCAACAACGGAGACCCAACGCAACCAAAAATAAACAAAATAGATAAATTTATAATAAATAAATAAATAAATAAATAAAATAAAATCAGTCCCTCCCCCACCCGAGAGGTCTGGGAAAGAGAGAACTAGACCTTACAGGTGAACTGAGTCCACCTCCCTGCCAGGCACAGTGCTGATGTGCCCAGCATTTGGGAAAGGCCTTACAAGGGCCTCCTGGGGCCTCGCTCTCCCATTCGATGGATGAGCGACGTGAGGAAGGTCCGGCTGCGGGGCTGACCTGCAAGGGTGGCAGAAGGCAGACTGGTGCCCCCACCTGCAAGGCAGCTTCTCATGTCCTTGGCCAGCAGCGCGCCGTCGGGGCAGGCACAGGTGAACCTGGGCGAGCGGGGGTTGATCTGCGGGGCTGGCAGACACAGGTACTGGCAGCCACCGTTGCGGAGGGCAGTCCTCTCACACCAGTTCACCCCTGCGGCGGAAAAGGCAGGGAGGCAGGGTGAGAACGAGGTCAGAAAATTTCCAGAAAATTCCAGAGTGCCAGCAGGGACGAGGAGGCGGGGGTGGCCATCCCATCTTTACCTCTTGGCTGCGTGAGGTTGTGGAAAAGGACGATGTCCTCTGGAGACAGCAGGTTTTCTGCCATCAAATTAATGTCCGAGCCCGTGAGGCGGTTGGCACTGAAGATGGCTTCGTTGACAATATCCGTCCAAAATACTTTATCCTACATGGGCGTTAAGGAAGATGACAGACCCCATCAACCATGGGGCTGGGACACAGACCACTGTCTCCACACCCCTTGAAGTTCTTGGGGTTCTCTGGGGAACAAGCAGTGCTGGGTGGTAGCATCATTTCTTTTTTCTTTTTCTTTAAAAAATTTTTAATTGTGGGGACTTCCCTGGCAGTCCAGTGTTTAAGACTGCACGCTTCCAGTGCAGGGGACGTGGGTTCAATCCCTGATCAGGGAACTAAGATCTCACATGCTGAGCAGCGTGGCAAAAAAATAAAAATAATAATAATAATTGTGTAAAATACACATTATGTAAAATTTACCCTCTTAACCATTTTTAAGTGTCCAGTTCTGTGGCATTAAGTATATTCACATTGTTGTGTCACCACCATCCATCTCTAAAACTTTTTCATCTTCCCAAATTGAAACTCTGTCCCCATGAAACACTCACTCCCCAAACCCCTCCCCCAGCCCCTGGTGCCCACCATCTACTTTCTGTCTCTATGGCTCTGACTCCTTTAGGGACTCAAATGAGTGGAATCACACAGTATTTGTCTTTCTGTGTCTGGCTTATTTCACTGAGCATAATGTCCTCAAGGTTCATCCATGTTATAGCAGGTGTCAAAATCTCCTTCCTTTTTAAGGCTGAACAATATGTCATCGGATGGATGGACCACATTGTGTTTATCCAGCCATCCATTGACGGACACTTGGGTTGCTTCCAACTCTTGGCTTTTGTGGATCGTGCTGCTTGAACATGGGTTTACGAATACAGTTGACCCTTGAACAACGTGCATTTGAACTGCGTGGATTTTTTTCAATAGTAAATACACGATTCCCAGCTGGTTGAATCCACGGACGTGGAACTACAGATACCAACAAACCCTGGATACGGAGGACCGACTCTAAATTATACTCAGATTTTCGACTGTGTGAAGGGCCAGTGCCCCAAACCCCACGTTGTTCAAGGGTCAGCTGTACAGCAACATTCTTTAGAGCAGAGTTTCCCCACTGGGATGCTATTTAGGGCCACATAAGCCTTCCTGGTGGGCCCCCCCTTCTCTTGTAGGGTGTTAAGCAGCATCCTTTTGTTTTGGCCTTGACTAACGGCTTGCAGGGATCTTAGTTCCCCATCAAGGATGGAAGCCGGGTCCCCTGCAGTGGAAGCGCTAAGTCCTAACCACTGGACTGCCAGGGAAATCCCTAATTCCTGGTCTAAGACCTCTTCACGGTCACCGGCAGTTTTCTGACCTAGTCTGGGCTTGAATGACTACACGACGTGTGTGGACCTGGAGCTGTTAGCAGGAGCGCTCGTGCCTTGTGTGTAAGTGATGCTCAGCCAGCAGCACTTGACCGTGAATTCCCGCAAGCACGGAAGCAGCGACTGCTCGCCCCCAGCCCCCACCTCAAAGATGGCCAAGGAGAAGGGGTGCGCCAGCTTCTTCTTGTCCTCCAGCACGGTCTTCCGGTTGCCCCCGGTGACATCAATGCTGGAGATGGAGTGCAGCTTGGAGTCGACCCAGTATAGGCGGCCGCTGGAAAGATCTAGAATCCAAGATGGAGGGGGGGGCGGGACAAGGAGTGGTCACACGTGATGCGGGGGGCGGGGCTTGGGCACGCTGCTCCCCACAGGAGGGAGACCCCCAAGGACCCAGCAGAGACGCGCCCAGGAAAGCAGTTCAGACCCCGCCCCCATCCCCACCCCCATGTGTGAACCTGAACCTCATGCAGGTATGTGGGGGATTGGGAGCTGAGTTTCAGGTTATAAAATCTCAGGGAGGCCCGTGGCCATATCCTCTCTTCCAGACTGTGCCTGACCCCCCAGGACCACTGTGCCCCCAACATACCCAGGGTGATGCCATTGGGCCACTGGATGTCCTCCGTCACCAGCGAGTAAACGTCCACGCCATTCAGGCCCCCCTTCTTGATCTTGGCGGGGGTTCCCCAGTCCGTCCAGTACATGAAGCTGGTGGGACAGCGGGAAGGACAGACAGGAGGACATCAGGGAGGGAGGCTCTGCGCACCCGGAAGAGCTGCTTGCCCCTGAGGCAGCCAGGCCAGGACTCCCAGTCGGTTCTGGGGAGACCCTGGATGGGTTCTTTCTGCTTCCCTGACCTTGCTGCCCTCAAGGCCCACACCTGGTGAGACCTGGCAGGATTTGGGCGACCTTTGAGAACAAAGTGAGGTTTTCATTCCAATGTTGGGACTGGGGCCCTGGAATCTGCACCCTGAACACTGCTTTCTAAGGGCTTTTATAAAGTTTGGGGGGACAGTAATTTTTTTGGCTTTTTAAATACATACATATATATATATATATATATATATATATATACACACACACACACACACCCCTACATATACATACATGTATATACACACACACACACACACACACACACACAGAGATTTTTTAAATTGTGGTAAAACACACATAACATAAAATTTAGCTATTTAGCATTTAACCATTTTTAAGTATACAATTCAATGGCATTAAGTACATTCACGCTGCTGTGCAGCCATCACCACCATCCATCTCTAGAACTTTCTTTTCTCCCCAAACTGAAACTCCGTCCCCATTAAACACTGACTCCTCATCCCCCTCCCCCAGCCCCTGACACCCACTCTCCTACTTTCTGTCTCCATGGATCTGACTCTTCTAGGGACTTCGTATAAGTGGAATCATACAGCATTTATCCTTTTGTGACTGGCTTATTTCGCTAAGCGTAATGTCCTTAAGCTTCATCCATGTTGTAGCAGGTGTCATATTTCCTTTTTTTTTTTTTTTTTTTCAGTACGCGGGCCTCTCACTGCTGTGGCCTCTCCCGTTGCGGAGCACAGGCTCCGGACGCGCAGGCTCAGCGGCCATGGCTCACGGGCCCAGCCGCTCTCCGCGGCATGTGGGATCCTCCCGGACCGGGGCACGAACCCGTGTCCCCTGCATCGGCAGGCGGACTCTCAACCACTGCGACACCAGGGAAGCCCCAGATTTCCTTTTTAAGGCTGAATAAAGTTTCACTGTATGCATATACCACATTGTTTATCTAATCCTCTGCAGATGGACACTTGGCTACTGTGAATCATGCTGCTAAGAACACGGGTGTACAAACATCTGTTTCTGTCCCTACTTTCAATTCTTTTGGATCCATACCTACAAGTGGATCTCCAAGGGCTTTTTTCTTTTCTTTCTTTCTTCTTTTTTAAATCTTAATTTATCTTATTTTATTTATTTATTTATTTTTGCCCTATCCTGCAGCATGCAGGATCCCCGACCAGGGATCGAACCTGTGCCCACTGCAGTGGCAGCTCGGAGTCTTAACCACTGGACCGCCAGGCAAGTCCCTCCAAGGGCTTTTAAACATCTGAAGAGATGCTCAGGCTAACTCGCAAGTGACCTAATACAAATTAAAACTACCCTGGAATACACCCTCCGCATCATGATTACAAAGATGGAAAACGCTTTGGTGAGAGTGTGGGGAAATGGGTCCTAGGGTGCACCTCTGGCGGGAGGGGTCAGTATCACAATGTTTGCTTGGAAGGACAATTTGAGGCTATGTCCATGTATGTACCCTCAGACCTATTTGTAATCCAAATTCTAGAATGTTATCCTGCAGATAAACTGCAGCGACTCACCTTCAAAGGCATTCAAAGGTATTCATGGATACTTTGTATGAGGCAGGGGGTAAAAACCTAAATTTCCAAGGGCTGGATAGCAGTTTAAATAAATCATGGCCCATCGGGTTGGCAGGGAAGGAAACCCACAGGCCAAATGAAAGAGCCAGGTTGGGGAGAGAATTCCACGCTATTGGGGGTGGGGGGAAGAAACACAAAAGCAGAGCACTTGGGGACTCCCTGGCAGTCCAGTGGTTAAGACTCCGAGCTTCCAGGCACGGGTTTGACCCCTGGTTGAAGGAACTACGATCCCACAAGCCATGCAGCGAGGCAATCAATCAATCAATCGCAGAGCACACAACACGCATCTAAGTGGAGCATGTGGGACTTCCCTGGCGGTCCAATGGGTAAGACTCCCCGCTCCCAAAGCAGGGGGCCCGGGTTCAATCCCTGGTCGGGGAACTAGATCCCACATGCATGCCGCAACTAAGAAGTCCACGTGCTGCAACTAAGAACCTGGCGCAGCCAAATAAATAAATAAATGTTTAAAAATAAATAATAATAAGTGGAGTGTGTCGGGGAGGGTGTCTCTCTCTGCTAGCAGTACGATGGACCGGGTGACCCTCCACCAAATGAGAGCATTAGTCTTGATTGATGAGGACCTGACACGCCCACCTTCACCCCAAGAGGGGTCCGTCCGTTCTGAGCCATGGACACCACGCAAGGACGGCCAAGTGCGCCTTTGCCAGCATTTTCTCCCTGAGGCCCAATGCTCCCTTTCCTCCAGTTATTGCAGCCAGAACATCCTGCCCATCCTGGGGTTGTGAAATGCCACACATGACGTACCGGGGCAGCTGGTGTGTGCTGCAGGTGCAGGGTACGTGTGACAGAGGACAGAGGCTTTCCGCCAGGGGACACGGGTCCCTGGGGACACTGGAGCTGCTGAGTCAGCCACGGGGCCTGCGGACCCCGAGGAGGGTGATCCACGGGCAGTGATCTTCACTCCCTCCTAAAAACTGTCAGTCGGCTAACACTGTCCCAGAGCGTTTTTAAACATCTCTGCGATCCTGTGTAGGATTGTGTAGGATACTCTGCCGTATAATACTACATCGGAATTTAAATTTCTAACTTCTAACAAGTGTTCATTTCTAATATAAATTTTTTTTTTTTTTTGCCGTACCTCCCGGCACTGGGGTCTTAGTTCCCCTACCAGGGATTGAACCCACGGCCCCTGCACTGGAAGCACGGAATCCCAACCACTGGACTGCCTGGAAGTCCCTCTAGTATCAATTTAAATCAGTATTTAATCTCTGATTTTGGATTCTACTCCACAGAGCAGGGCTTTTCAGGGTCTGATTCCACCTCAGGTGACACAGCAGACATGGTGGGGCATCGACCCTCAGGGCCCCCATAGGATGGGTGGGGAGGCCCACATTCTGGGCCCTGTTCTTTTCTGACATTGAGAGCATCCCAGGGTTCAGGACAGCCCGCACCCAACTCAGTCTGGTCTACCTCAGCACAAACCTCCCCCCACCTGGAGCCCTAATCGGTTCATGAACTCCACCCGTGTTCTTCGTGCCCCCAGCCCTGGAAATACCCACCCGTGGACGGGATCCACCACAATGGCCCGTGGCTTGGAGCCTTTCTCTTGGAAGAGCGTCTTCCTCTTCACACCCTTGGTGTCGGCCACTGAGACGGTGCCCAGGACGGAGTCAGTCCAGTATATGTTGCTGTGGATCCAATCCACTGCCAGCCCGTCGGGGGCCTGGAGATCCTCGCTGATGACAGTGTCGTAGGAAGAGAAGCTGGGGGCTCTGTTGATCTGGGCGCTGAGGGGAGAGGAGGAGAGTGTCAGCTCCAGGGGCCCTCAGTCCACTCAGGGACTGGGGCTGCGCGGGGCGGGGCCCAGGCTCACCTGTAGATCTTCCTCTGGGACAGGTCGGACCAGTAGATTCTGTTGCTGGCCACCTCCGTGTCCAGGGCGACCACGTTCTTCAGGTTGGGGATGACGCTGGTGTACTCGCTGCGGTCCAGAGTCATCTTCCTCACTTCGTGGCGGTTGGTGAAGAAGAGGTAGGCGATGGTGCCTGGGGAGCCAGGAAGGGGAGTTCAGGAGAGTGAAAGGGACCCTGGTCTCCACTGTCACCCTGCAGGGTCTGACTCAATCAGGGGAGACACCAGGATGCCTGCCTGGGGTATTAACAAAATGATTCTGATGTGGATCGGGAAGGACATGGCAACACTCTTGCCCACTATCCACCTTCCCTAGTCACCCTAGGGACAGGTGCCAGACAACGAGGGCCAGCATCTATTCCCCAGAGACCACTGAAATTATTCAAACTCGCCTGTTCCTTCCCACAGAAACCACAGTAAAGGCTCTCCCACACCCCCGGTTTCCTCCTCACTCCTTCTGCCTTCTGACCACTCCTGCTGCTTCCCCGGGTGGCCCCCCCACCCCCATGGTGTGCTATGCCCCCTCCTCTTGGGATCTGTGAGCAACAAACTGTCTTTTCAGTGGCAGTCATCTCCTGGTCTGTTGGCCTCACCATTGCTGAATAATAGTAAAACCTACATTTGAAAACACCTGGGCCCCAGCATTTTACATTGAAGAACATAAACATGAAGAAATGATAACGGCAAATGTAAACAGAGTGATTCCTAATGTCGGGGAATTCTGCTTCGTGCTTTTCCTACCTTTTTCTCTCATTGACCCTCACACTCCTAAGAGGCAGGGGCTGTTGTCAACTCCCTGTACAGATAAGGGGATTAAGGCTCAGAGAGGAGAAGTGACTTGCCCAAGGTCACACAGCTAGTGGGTGGCAGAGCTGGGATTCGAACCTGGGTCACTTTGACTCTGGGGGCTGTGCTATAACCATGACATCGATATCCACCAACACACCGAGCCTTCTACAACTGACCCCCCTCAGAATATCCCTTCCCACGACACCATTCCAGCTGGGATGGCATCTGTAGGGACCTGACCCTACAGAATGGGATGAAAATGAAACCTCAAATCCTGGAGGGCTTCACACACGGGGATGTGACAGAGGGAAGCCAGGGAGCCGTCAAAGGGATGACGACTGAGAGGGCCTAGGGGAAACAGCTCTAAAATATTTCTGCAAAACTGACCCTCGTATGGAATCACACTGCAAGAGCAGAACGTGACAGAAGACAAAGGGTGTTTGGGTGACCTGTCAACTTCACCAGGACAGCTACGCCCCCAAAACCATGGGATCCCTTGATTTAGGTGATTCTAAGAATTAGTGCATGGTTGCAGTTCTAACCTAAACGTCAGGTAGGAGAAACTCAGTGATTTGTACTATTTTGTTTCATTATGAGCAATTATATTTTGGTCTCTTTTCAATGGATTTACTTCTTTTGATATAAGTTCCTTTAGCTGGAGGGGGTGCAGGCTGTTCAGGCCATGGCTTTCCATTTCTTGTGCCCTGAAGCCCCTCGTGGGGCTGGGGGCTACAAACCATCCCCCACGGATTGATCTGCGTCTTCAGAGAAGCCGGACAGGTGTGGGCAGCTCCCTAGCCCGATTCCTAAGTAGGCTGTGGTGTTCACCTACCAGAGGTCTCAGGAGCAGATGGTCTACCCCCAGGTCATTGCAGTCGGTGCAAAGTTCAGACGATAAAATTCCCCACCATGTTCGCTCCCCCTCCCGCCGCCTCCCTGCGCTCACCCACGGCCTTGCAGGCCTTGGTGAGGGGCTCCAGCTGGAAGCCCTCCTCACACTGGCACTTGTAGCTGCCCTCGAGGTTCACGCAGAGCTGGCTGCAGGCGTCGGGGTCCTGACACTCGTCGATATCTGCGGGATGGGACACAGAGAGATTTGGGGCATCTTCCCCACGGGGCGCAGATGGAGCCATGGGCTCTGACCAAAGGCCGGGCATCCCAGTGGCAAATGGGGGACAGCTCATCCCCTCTGGGGAAGACCTCCAGGGCCGGGGACTCTGACCAACAAAATCTTGGAAACAGCCAAGTGTCTCCTCTAACAGTGACCCCGACCTCACCATTCACCTCAGGACACAGCCAGCAGGGCCAAGCTGCGTCAGCTGAGATTTCTTTCTTAATTATTAATCCCCAAAGGCCAGAAGCAAGTGCTCCCTGAGAGCCAACCCGGCGACAGTTGTGGCCTCCTACCAGCCCTGTGCAGAGGGGACGGCGCCCACACCCACTTAATGGATGGGAAAACTGAGGCTGAGGGCTTGACTTTCCCCATGTCCAGGGAAAGGGCCAGGGCTCGGGAATCACCTTCACATCTGTGCTTGTCCACCAGCTGGAAGCCCTCAGGACAAAGGCACTCGTAGCCGATCTTGAGGTCGTTGCAGATGTGGGAGCAGCCGCCCTTGTTATCCAGACACTCGTTGGTCCCTGTGCCAGGTGGGGGATGGGGACAGGTCACACTCTGGCCTCCAGCCACCCCTCTCCCGCCACCCTGTGCTATTTCGCCATCATCATTATAATCACCACAATGACTGTGCAGCTGCAGAAGTACCATGACTCCTAAGAGGACTCAGCCACTGTCACGTGGGATGCCATGGAGGAACCACAAGGATGTTATAGTGAGTGAAATAAGCCAGGTATAGAAGGACAAATACTGCACTATTCCACCTCGAGGCCCCTATTGGAGTCAGATTCATAGGGACAGAAGGTAGGATGGTGGGTGCAGAGGCTGGGAGAGGGGGAGGGGGAGTTAGTGTTTAACGGGGACAGAGTCTCACTTCTGCAAGATGAAATAGTTCCAGAGATGGATGGTGGTCATGGTTGCACGACAACGTGAATGTACTTAAAACACTACTGAACTTCACTAAAAACGGTTAAGATGGTAAATTTTATGTTTTTTTAACCGTAATTACAATTTTTTCAATTATAAAAAATAAAAGCCACATACAACTTCCTACAGTTACATATATTAACCCATCTAATCCTCCCTACAACCCTAAAGGCAAGGGAACTACAGCTGGGGAAACTGAGGCATGGCCAGATTAAATGACCTGCCCAAGATCACAGCACTGCACTCGAACCCAGGGCACTCGGCTCCAGAATCTATGCTCTTACCCTCTATACCAGGCATGGGCCAAAGCCAGCCCTCCACCTGCTCTTACACAGCTAAGAAGGGTTTTTACATTTCAAAATAGTTGAAAAGGGGCTTCCCTGGTGGCACAGTGGTTGAGAGTCCGCCTGCCGATGCAGGGGATATGGGTTCGTGCCCCGGTCCGGGAAGATCCCACATGCCGCGGAGCGGCTACGCCCCTGAGCCATGGCCTCTGAGCCTGCGCGTCCAGAGCCTGTGCTCCGCAACGGGAGAGGCCACAACAGTGAGAGGCCCGTGTAACACACACAAAAAAAACCCCAAAACAAAACAGTTGAAAAGAAAAATAAGAATTGAAAGCAAAATGGTATTTCATGAAAAACTTCTAGAAAATTCAAGTTTCTGTGTTCATAATAAAAGTTTCCTTGGAGCACGGCCTCAAGCACTCATATGCACGTGTATGCATTTGTATGGCTGCTTTTCTGCTACAATGGCCAAGCTGAAGAGCTGTGACACAGACCTTATGACCTATAAAGTCCAAAATATGGGTCACAGCACTGCTAAAACTACACGCATTGCATCATTTGATCCCCAGCAGCCCTAGGATGTGGGAGCAGTTACTGTCCCATTTTACAGCTGGGAAAACTAAGGTTTAGAAGCCAATCCACTTATCCCCAGCACCCCCCCATCTGTCTCACCCCACAGCACTTGTGGGCCTGGGTGGGCCAGCCCCTCGCAGCACCGCAGCACCCACGTCTGGGTCCCACCCCTTCTCTGCCAGCTGCCCACACCCCGGGGCTCACCGCACTCCTTGAGGGGTTCATCCGACCAGTCCCGGCAGTCCCTGACTGAGTTGCACACTTTGTCCAGGGATATGCACTCGCCGCTTTGGCACTTGAACTTGTTGGGTCCCTCACACAGAGTCACTATGAGAGCCACAGAGGAGGATCAGCTGCTTCTGGGCAGCAGGAGCCCACTTAGTGCTTTTTATTAATATGATAGCTTATTCACGCAAGAATAGATGCAAACGTATTTGGCAATAAAATAGAATAATTATTGAACACCTGTGAAGCCTCCACTCAGCTTAAGAATTAGAATGTCACCAAGAGCAGGGGCTGGGAAACTCTGGCCCACTGCCTGTTGGTTTAAATAAAGTTTTATTGGCACACAGCCCTGCCCATTCATTTACATACAGTCAGTGGTGGATTTCACGCTATAATAGCAGAGTCCAGTAGTTGTAATTGAGACTACGGCCCACAGAGCTGAAAATACTTACTATCTGGCCTGTACTTACTCTGGCCCTGACAGAGACTATTATAGTGGTCTTTGCCATCCCGTCCCCCTACTCTCTGCTACCCCCAGAGGTTAATGATAGTCTTGAATTATGGGTTTACCATTTCCTTATTTTTTCATTAATTATTCTATCAAACATGTATGAATGAACAATATATTGTTGAATTTTGCTTGTTTTTGAGTATGATATAATAACTGTACCCAGTAAATTCCTGCAACTTCCTTCTTGCTCCCAACCCCAAGGTTATGAGGTTTGCCTGGGCTGCAGACAAGGGCTGTAGCCTCATTTTCTCAGCTGTATGGTATTCCACTATGTGCCATTTAAAATTATTTCCATATACCCCTGTTCACAGCAGCACTATTCACAACAGCCAAGGGGTGGAAGCAACCCAAGTATCCATCCACCGATCACTGGATAAACAAAATGTGGTCTCTCCATACAATAGAATGTTATTCAGCCTTAAAAAGGGAGGAAATTCTAACACCTGCTACAACATGGATGTACATTGAAGACATCATGCTCAGTGAAATAAGCCAGTCACACAAAGACAAATACTGTGTGATTCCACTTAACTTGAGGTCCCTAGAGGAGTCAAATTCATAGAGACAGAAAGTAGAATGGTGGGTGCCACGGGCTGGGGGAGGGGGATGGGGAGTGAGTGTTTCACAGGGACAGAGTTTCAATTTGGGAAGATGAAAAGAGTTCTGGCAATGGATGGTGGTGATGGTTACTTAGCACTACTGAACTTGACCCTTAAAAATGGTTAAGATGGTAAATTTTATGTTATAGGTATTTTACCACAATTAAAAAAATATTTTGGGACTTTCCTGGTGGCGCAGTGGTTAAGAATCCACCTGCCAATGCAGGGAACATGGGTTCAATCCCTGGTCTGGGAAGATCCCACATGCTGCGGAGCAACTCAGCCCGCGAGCCACAGCTACTGAGCCTGTGCTCTAGAGCCCGCGAGCCGCAACTACTGAGCCCGTGTGCCACAACTACAGAAGCCAGTGCACCTAGAGCCCATGCTCCGCAACAAGAGAAGCCTCCGTAATGAGAAGCCTGCGCACTGCAACAAAGAGTAGCCCCTGCTGGCTGCAACTAGAGAAAGCCCGCGCACAGCAACGAAGACCCAACATAGCCATAATAAATAAATAAACAAACAAATAAATAAATAAACGTGTGTGTGTATATATATATATATATATATTTTTTTTTTTTTTTAATTAATTCTACTGCTGATGAACATTCAGGTTGCTTCCAGTGTTTTGCTGTTAGGACAGTGCTGCTCTGCCTGTTCTAGAGCTTCTCTCCCAGTGCAAGTTTCCCAGGAGCGGAATTGCTATGTTGTAAATTCAGCAAAGTGCTTTACATGGAATCGTACTGTGCATGTAACCCTGAGCTCAGGGACATGAGCTCTGTACACTCCGACCACATTAAATCTCACAGTCCTGAAGTAGGTGCTTTCATTTTGCCCATTTGGCACATAAGTGGAGTGAGGCTCAGAGAGGTCAAGTAACTTGCCCAAGGACACACAGGAGGCTCCTCCCTTGTCTGGGATGCACCATGCTCATCCCCCTACATCTCCCCATGGCCCGGGACCCTGGCGGGGCAGAGCTCACCATTGATGCAGCCCAGCTCGTCGCTCTGGTCCTTACAGTCATACTCCCTGTCGCACTGCCGGCTGCCATGGATGCAGGTCCCATCCAAGCACTGGAACTCGTCAGGCCGGCAGGTGGCCACAGCTGGGGAAGACAGAGCCAGTTGTGGAAAATAAGAAAGTGGGCAGGAAAGCACGCTAACACAACCGTTTTCTTAGACTTTTCTCCAGTCTGTCCTCGTATGCAGGAAATTCATTAAAAAGCTGGCAGACCCAACAGGCCATTCTCTGCAGAAAAGCAGTGATGTGGTCCCAACCCAGACAGAGGCCCAGCCAGGTAAGTTATGATAAATCACATCAATACCACTGAGTATCATACAGCCCTTCAAATGACTCACACTGCAAACGTAAAACATGTTTGAGTTGACACTACCTAAAAAGGCCATTACAATGAAATCTTGGTGGACACACGTGATGACTAGAATTGGGTCATTCTAACCACGGTCCAGACCTTGATCTCCAACAGGTTTTTGCTTTACCCTAATTCATTAAGCTCTAAGCTTAAGTTTTCTGCACCTTCCCATGGGTTACATTTCACTATAAAAATGTTTACAATTTGAAAATTCGATTCCAGGAGGTCAGTTGAAAAAGATGATAAATCTATGGGCAGAATGATCCTCCCCATCCACCTTTTTAAAAATATGCAAATGTCTGTAGCTCGTTATTTTCAAGTGGATACTTGCTCTGCTGTGCCCTAGGTAAAAGAGGAGAATGATCCTATTTTTTGTTTTGCTTTGTGTATTTAGAATGATCCTATTTTTAACCCCTGTGTCTATCTTTGCATTAAGGAAAGAAATACAACTGAACATAACTCTCACGAAACATGCTCTCTGATGAGAGTTAACACGGCGGGGTGATCAGGGATGGTTCGGGTTCACAGGTGTGTGTCCTCAGAGGGTTACCCCGCCTTTCTGTGCCTCAGTTTCCTCATCTGTAAAGAATGAGGGAAGTGTGCGCTCACAAGTCATGGGGATTAAATGAGTTTGTGTTCAGTGTTATTTGTTTATTTACTTATTTATTTTTTATTTTTGGCCTCACCGTGGGGCTTGTGGGATGTTAGTTCCCCGGCCAGGGATTGAACCCCGGCCCTTGGCGGTGAAAGAGCAGAGTCCTAACCACTGGACTGCCAGGG
Source organism: Physeter macrocephalus (assembly GCF_002837175.3). Taxonomy (NCBI): domain Eukaryota; kingdom Metazoa; phylum Chordata; class Mammalia; order Artiodactyla; family Physeteridae; genus Physeter; species Physeter macrocephalus. The sequence continues at coordinate 28,225 of NW_021146026.1, forward strand.
TGTTCAGTTTTAGAACTGATCGATCACATACAAAGTCTTCAACTGTTTTGCTTTGTTTTATTTATTTTTTGGCTGCGCCGGGTCTTAGCTGTGGCACGTGGGATCTTCAGTGCCGCAGGCGGGATCATGCGGGATCTTCGTTGCGACATGTGGGGTCTTTAGTTGTGGCATGCGGGATCTAGTTCCCTGGCCAGGGACTGAACCCGGCCAGGTGCGCTGGACTCCGCACGCTGGAAGTCCCTTCAATCGTTTTGAAAAGGTGATATTTTAAAAAGTCTAATTACGGGACTTCGCTGGCAGTCCAGTGGTTGAGACTCCACGCTTCAAATGCAGGGGGCACAGGTTCGATCCCTGGTCGAGGACTAAGATCCCGCATGCCATGTGGGGCGGCCAAAAAGAAAAGGAAAAAAAAAATAATAAAAAAATAAAAAATAAAAAGTCTAATGACACCTATACAGCAATTGCAACTCTGAACACTGCACGTGGGCAAAGATGCCAAAGAAACAGAAAGACGAAAACGACCTACATCACTAGCCGTTCCCTGGTTCAGGGAGCACTGACTCGGGGCCACGTCTCCATCGCAGTCGCCACTAACCACCTGTGGCTATTTAAGTTTCAATGAGTTAAAATGAAATCAGCCTAAGAATTCCATCTTTCAGTGGCACCAGCTACACTGGCCAGCACTCGTGCACTGGGCAGCATCACAGCAAGTTCGATCGATGGCACTGGATTCTAACCGAGGCCCGCAAAGGCCGATGCTGTTGCCCCATCTGCAGGGGAGGAGACCACAGCACAGTGGCCCCTGGCCAAAGGTCACACAGCACGGACGACACCAGCCAGGCCCGGAGCCCAGAATCCTTTCTGGACCCAAATTATACTGCAGGTTGCGGTTTGCTCCCCTGGGCAAAAGAGGTGAATTAAATAGGTGTTCCAGACTGAGCACTCTTTGAAGGACAGCTTGTCCTCCATGTGACTGGAAAGACTCAAAGGAACATGAAACGGGACCGACTTTCTTGCTATGTGATGCGAAACCATTCAACCACCTAAAGGCACTGCCCCTGCCCCGACTTGGGGGAGCCTAGGGACAGATGAGGGGACCCGTGCGGCGCCCCTACCACAGTTCTCCTCGTCAGACTTGTCCTTGCAGTCGGGGTCGTGGTCGCAGTGCCAGCTGGAGTGGATGCATTCGCCGCTGCGGCAGTGGAACTCGAGGGCCGAGCAGGGGTTGTTGCCCTGTGCGGGGGCCGATGGCTGGGGGTCCCCGCAGCGCTGTGGCCACTCATCCGAGCCGTCTTCACAGTCGGGGTCGCCGTCGCAGGCCCAGAGCTCGGGGATGCAGGTGGCGCTGTTGCACTGGAAGCTGGCAGGGCCGCACGTGGGCGCAGGGCAGGACACCTCGTCTGAGCCGTCTAAGCAGTCCAGGTCCAAGTCGCAGACGAACTTCGGGGCGATGCACTTGCCGTCACTGCAGCGGAACTCGTCCTGGGAGCACGTCTTGGGGGCTGCGGGGACGGACGGGAGGCGACAGCCCGGTCAGCGGGGAGCCTCCCACCACATCCCGACACCAGCCCATCGCACAGATGGGGACACTGAGCTGAGGAGAGGCCAGAGCCCAGCCGTCAGGAGCTCGAGGCAGTGGTCAGGAACCCTGAACACGGAACCACTGCCCTGGCCGGAAGACTGCCCAGCTCCTGGGCCCCGTCTGTGCCTCAGTTCCCTCATCTGTTTGTGTCTTAAGGCGTTGCTGAGGACTTGGGGTGTAAAGCTCTCACGTTGGGCTGGGCACATGGGAAGCAGTATGAGTCTGCACAGGGGACTTCCCTTGTGGTCCACTGGTAAAGAATCCACCTTCCAATGCAGGAGATGCGGGTTCAATCACTGGTCGCGGAACTGAGATCCCGCATGCCCGGGGAAGGGGCAACTAAACCCCCGCACCACAACTACTGAGCTCGTGAGCCTCAACTAGAGAGCCTGTGTGCCGCAAACTACAGAGCCCACGCACTCTGGAGTCTGCGTGCCACGAGTAGAGAGAGAAAACCCACACGCCACAACTAGAGAAAAGCCTGTGCCCTACAACTACAGAGAAAGAAGCCCCAGCGAGGAAATGAAATATCCCACATGCTTCAACAAAGATCCTGCATGCCTCAACTAAGACCCAATGCAGTCAAAAAAAAAGTGTGCACAGGGAATATAGTCAATATCATATAATAAACTATAACGGAAAAGAATATGATAAAGAATATATGTATAAGAATATATAATATATGTGTGTGTAATTGAGTCACTTTGCTGCACACCTGAAACGAACACAACATTGTAAATTAACTATACTTCAATAATTAAAAAAAAAAAGGTTGGCAAAAAAGTATGCTGTTACTATTATTTGATTATTTTTACTTATAATGACATTGGATTTTTTAATTGAAGTATAATTGACTTACAATACTATATTAGTGTCAGGTGTACAAGACAGTGATTCAGTATTTTTATTTTTATTTTTTATTTATTTATTTTTTGGGCCGTGCTGCGCAGCATGCGGAATCCTAGTTCCCCGACCAGGGATCAAACATGCATCCTGAGTAGCAGAAGCGAGGCATCTTAACCACTGTATCGCCAGGGAAGTCCCTGATTCAGTATTTTTAGACGGTGCAAAATGATCACTGCTGTAAGTCTAGGGAGTACCCTGGTGGCCTTGTGGTTAGGATTCCGGGCTTTCACTGCTGTGGCCCGGGTTCAATCCCTGGTCGGGGAACTGAGATATTGTAAGCCCCGTAGAGTGGCTGAAGGAAAAAAACAAACAAACAAACAAACAAAAAACCATCATGTAAGTCTAGTTACCATGTGTCACCCTACAAAGTTATTACAATATTATTGACTATATTCCCCATGCTGTGCATTACATCCCTGTGACTTATTTATTTTACAGCAGAAGTTGGTACCTATTAATCTCCTCCACCTATTTCACTCATTTCCCCCGCACCCCCCAGCTTTGCTGGTATTATTAAAGAGCCAAAAAAAAATTGGTAATTATGTGAAGTAATGGAAGTGTTAACTAACCCTACTGTTGTAATCATTTCACAATATATACATGTATCAAATCATCACATCAGACACTAAACTTATACAATGTTACATGTCCACTATATCTCAATAAAGCTGGAAGAAAAATAAAATGCCTGGAAAAGGGCACCAATCCATTTTATTTAAAAATGTTCCCCAGGGCTTCCCTGGTGGCGCAGTGGTTGAGAGTCCGCCTGCCGATGCAGGGGACACGGGTTCGTGCCCCGGTCCGGGAAGACCCCACATGCCGCGGAGCAATAAAGCCCGTGCGCCACAACTACTGAGCCTGTGCTCTAGAGCCTGCAAGCCACAACTATGGAAGCCCACGTGCCTAGAGCCTGTGCTCTGCAACAAGAGAAGCCACCGCAATGAGAAGCCCACACTCCACAACGAAGAGTAGCCCCCTTTCGCCACAACTAGAGAAAGCCTGTGCCCGGCAACGAAGACCCAACGCAGCCAGAAATAAATAAATAAATAAATAAAATTTATTAAAATGTTCCCCAGGGAGCTATTTCATCAGATGACCACTAAGCAAGGTTAGACGTGCATTTCTAAGGTAAATGTAAGCAAACACGCACTTTTGGGGTCTTATGGCTTGTGGGATCTCAGTTCCCCGACTAGGGATTGAACCCTGGCCACGGCAGTGAAAGCCCGGAATCCTAACCACCTGGCCACCAGGGAACTCCCCCTTTTTAGTTTTTTTTAAGACTCTCTTAAGGGTTTTCATATTTTGTGAACTTGAAAGATTTGATGTGATTTCAGTTATTTAAATTTTCCCCAGGGTTTTTTGTTTTTTAAAGAGCCTTATTTTGTTAAAAAAAAAAAACCTATGCAATTGAAAATGAAATTATAAATAATGAATAAAATCAAAGAGACAAGACAGGACCAGCTGCAAAGTGCCTTCCCCTACAAGACTCTCGGCCTGTTTCTTCACAGAACCCTCAGCTTGGGGAACAAACTCCGACCTCAGCCAAGAACCCGGTAGGGTCGCTTGGACGAGGCCAGGACCCACGGGCCACCAGGCCAGTGACCCCACTTACGACAGCCTTCCTCGTCTGAGCCGTTCTCGCAGTCCAGCTGGCCATCGCATCTCCAGGACTCAGGAATGCAGCGATTGACACGGCCCCCACAGCTGAAGTCCCCCGTCTTGCAGGTGACAGACACTATGGGAGAAACAGGATTGAGCCTTAACCCAGAGGGAAGACCAACCTGCCTCGCCAGTCCGAGCTTTGCAAGGGAAAAACCCAGAGTTTTCTGACAGGGGGTGCCAAGCCCACTATTCTGGGTCAAAATGAAGGACATTTAATGGAGCTTGTTAAAAATTAGAAGCTAGGTGCTGCAAAGGTTTTGGAACAAGATAGAGGTGGTGGTTGTACAGCACTGTGAATATGTTAATGCTACTGAACTTTACTTTTTTTAATTTTTAAATTTTTTTGGCTTTTTAAAAATTGAAGTATAGTTGATTTACAATGTTGTGTTAGTTTCAGGTGTACAGCAAAGTGATTCATATATATATATATATATATATATATATATATTCTTTTCCATTACGGTTTATCACAGGATATTAAATATAGTTCCCTGTGCTATACAGTAGGACCTTGTTGTTAATCTATTTTTTATATAGCAGTGTGTATATGTTAATTGCAAACGCCTAATTTATCCCTACCCCCTCCATCTCAAACTGATCACTTGAAAATGGCTAATTTGTGTTATGTGAATTTCAACTCAATGGCTAATTTGTGTTACGTGAATTTCACCTCAATTAAAAGAAAAAAAGAGGCTTTAAAGGAAAGTTTCAGTTCCAATAACAATCTTCTCTCTCCATTTCCCAATTCACAGCTGAATACATCAATACACTGGCCAATTTCCACAGAGTCTGTCATCCAGTATCATCAAATCACTTTGCTGTAGAGCAGAAATGTTTATTCATTTATTTTTTTTAAAAAGGCTTTTTTGTTGTGTCATGGCTTGCGGAGTCTTAGCTCCCCAAAGAGGAATCCAACGCCGGGCCCCTGCAGTGGAAGTGTGGAGTCTTAACCACTGGACAGCCAGGGAAATCCCTGTACAGCAGAAATTAACACAACGTTGTAAATCGACTATACTTACATTTTTTAAAAAGAGTTAAAAAAAAGGTTAGGATGCGTGTCACGCCCGAAGGGGACTCACTGCACGTCTCCTGGGATTCATCGGAGCCGTCCTGGCACTCAGCGCTCCCGTCGCAAACCCACTTGTAGGAGATGCACGTCCCATCTCGGCACTGGAATTCATTTCTCCCACATTTGTCTTCCACTGAGAGAGAAAGAAAGGAGAAGGAAGGATCAGGGTCCGGATTAGAAACGACCATTGCTCCCTGTGTCTACTTCCTGCCAACTGAAGAACGAACCAGAAATACAACCCTACTGTAACAGTCAAGTTCCCAGGAAATGAACCACACACAACAAATTAAATTTCATGAACCGAAATTTAAGTATCGTGGAGGATGCAAAGAACACATCCGAAAGAGAGATCTGTCCCCAATATGAGATTTTGGCATCATGGTTGTTGAGTCCAAAGTATGGATCCATTGGTCTATGGGAACAAAATATTAGAAACTGGGTGTACATTAACAAAGAAAAGAAAATTATTGAGCATATTACAAATCTGTACTGGAAACAGTACCAAGGAACATTGAGGCTGTAAAAGCAGTAAGCTGGAGGAAAACTTGAAGAGCTTTCTCCAGTAGGTAAGAAAGGAACTGTAAAGAGATAAAAATTATGAGAAATTATTAATGTAGAGGTCAGTGAGCAGAGATCCAGCAGAAAAGATAATCATATAACTAAAAGTCAGATCAAAAGAAATGGGACAGACACAGTAACAAAAGATCTGATCAAGAGAAAACTTTCCTTAGGAAAACAAAGACTTGGATTTTGAGATAAAAATGAGGACAAAGTAAGTGTTTGGGCAGTTTTCTAAAATATATGATTTTTAGCTGGGCACACGACCCAAAAGAGGATCTATAATTTCCCAATTTTCCTTGTAGCTAGGTGTGGCCATGGGACTGAGTTTAAGCTAATGAGCTGTGAGTGGATGTAAATGTGCAAACTTCCCGACCTTAGATGGCAGCATTGAAAAGTTTATTCCTATTTTTTTTAAGTCTTTATTGAATTTGTTACAATAATGTTTCTGTTTTATGTTTTGGCCACCAGGCGTGTGGGATCCTAGCTCCGCGACCAGGAATCGAACCCACACCCCCTGCACTGGAAGGCAAAGTCTTACCACTGGACCGCCAGGGAAGTCCCAAGTTTATTCCTATTAATGAGCATTTTTTGCCCCTCCTACCCTCAACGTACAAGATAAAAAGAGACCTAATCAGATATGATAGAAGGTCAAGCTAAAAAAAAAAAATCAAAATGATCAAGGACACCCTTTGAAATGTGGTCTTCTGTGCCCAGTTGCTAATGATTAACCTTGCTCTTAATACTCAGCCATAAAAAAGAATGAAATAATGCCATTTGCAGCAACATGGATGGACCTAGGGTTATCATACTAAGTGAAGTAAACCAGACAAAGACAAATATCATACAATATTGCTTATATGTGGAATCTTAAAAAAAAGATACAAATGAACTTATTACAAAACAGAAAATGACCCATAGACACAGAGAACAGTCTTATGGTTACCAAAGAGGAAAGGAGTGAGAGACAGATAAATTAGGAGGTTGAGATTAACATATACACACTACTATATATAAAATAGATAACCAACAAGGACCTACTGTATAGCACAGGGAACTATACACTTAATATCTTGTAATAACCTATAAGAGAAAAGAAATTGAAAAAGAATCTGAATCACTTTTGCAAAAAAAACACTTGCTCTGACTACATCATGATTTCAGATTTTAACTAACCATAGTAGGAAGCCATCACGAATAACAAGATATTTTTAAATGTTGTGTGTCTGATTTTTATCTCACCTTTTTAACATTTCTGCTTTTCTGTATAGTTATGGTTTGTAATGTACATCATACATTAGTACAGTATATGATAAATAATTATATTAGTGAGGACTTCCTCAAAATTTTTTTAACCAATGAGGGTATGCGATTAAAAGAGCTGGGAGTGGAGGCTTCCCTGGTGGCGCGGTGGTTGAGAATCTGCCTGCCGATGCAGGGGACGCGGGTTCGAGCCCTGGTCTGGGAGGATCCCACATGCCGCGGAGCAACTGGGCCCGTGAGCCACAGCTGCTGAGCCTGCGCGTCTGGAGCCTGTGCTCCGCAACAAGAGAGGCCGCGATAGTGAGAGGCCCGCGCACCGCGATGAAGAGTGGCCCCTGCTTGCCGCAACTAGAGAAAGCCCTCGCTCAGAAACGAAGACCCAACACAGCAAAAAATAAAAGTAAATTAATTAATTAAAAGAGTTGGGAGACCAACTGGTTAAGACTAGGATCAAAGACTTTAGGGCCCAAATGTGATGTGAAATACTGGATTGGATCTTGGAAGAGGAAAGGACCATTAAAGAAAAAGAAATCCAAAGAAAGTCTGGAGTTCATAGTAATATACAAATGTTAAATCTCTTAGTTTTGACACGTACTGTAGTATGTAAGATGCTAATATTGGGGGAAAATGGATGAGGGGTATGAGAATTCTCTGTAATATCTTTGCAACTTTTTTTTACATTGAATATAATCCCAAAATAAGAAGGTAATTTTTTTTCCAAGTCCTTGAGGTGAAAGATGACATACATTAGATGACTGCAGTTCGTTCTTTTTCTTCCTTCCTTCCTTCCTTTCATTAAATATTTTTGGCTGTGTTGGGTCTTTGTTGCCATGTGCTGGCTTTCTCTAGTTGCAGCGAGCGGGGGCTGCTCTTCGATGCAGTGCGCGGGCTTCTCATTGCGGTGGCTTCTCTTGTTGTGGAGCACAGACTCTAGGCATGCAGGCTCAGTAGTTGCTCCGTGGCATGTGGGATTGTCCCGGGCCAGGGATCGAACCCGTGTCCCCTGCACTGGCAGGCAGATTCTTAACCACTGTGCCACCAGGGAAGTCCCCACTGCAGTTCTTTAAAATGAACAATGAATGTGAATAAAGGTTTGGGGAGCATCAGTGGGGAAAAAAGTCTTTAGGGCTGGAAGGCATGTGAAAGCCAGAACTTATGATGATGAAGGAAGAGCTATGAGTCTCCAACTCATCCCATTCTTGGCCCAAAATGGAAGTGTGGTCTCCATCTAAGTTAAAGTCAAGACATAAGGTGGCAGAGAGGTGAAGGTGGCCCACAGCCGGAAGAGAACAAAAGAACATGCCTGGATACTTTTCCAAGCTCACGGATGTATGGCTGGTGTTCCCTTCACCCATCCCATTTCCTTTCATACACACCCATCTGCAAGACATCTGTTTTCCCCATAAAATGCCATCCTGAAACCTCTATAAACAAGGAAGAGGGAGGCCCTGAGGTCACCAGATTTCACCAACTGTCCCCACTCCAAAGCAGTGTGAATTACAGTCTTATGGAAATGGCATTCTCTGCCTCTGTACTGGATCTGGTAAAAATTTCACAACCTCAGATCCCAAATCCCTGCAGTTCCCTCTGCTGCAAAGCACCCCCCCAACTCCCACCTGTTTGTTTGGCTAACAGTTCAACTTTGAATATTTATTTATTTATTTTATTATTTCTTTATTTATTTTGGCTTTGCCGGGTCTGAGTTGTGGCATGCAGGATCTTTTAGTTGCAGCATGAGGGCTTCTTTCTTGCGGCATGCGGGATCTAGTTCCCTGACCAGGGATTGAACCTGGGCCCCCTTCATTGGGAGTGCCGAGTCTTACCCGCTGAACCACCAGGGAAGTCCCTAACAGTTCAACTTTGAAGCTGACCTTCCCCAAAACTGGGTTTGGCACCCCCGTGAGCCCCTGAAACACCCATTTCTCACTCCTAACACACTGTATCGAAAGCACCTGTTCATTGTGTATCCCCCAGCCTAGACTTAAACTCCTTGAGAGTAAGGAATGTCTTTTTCATCCTTTCAGCATGAAACCGTCAGAGCCCAAGGCCTGACACAGTCACAGTAAGATTTGTTCAATAGGTATGCCAAAAATCAGGGCCGGGTCCATCACCTTTGCCGGGGAAAGATTTTGGAAAAGTGGAACTCTTCCACATTCCACCTCTTAGGAGGGCAACAGGGCAGAATCTGTCAAAATTTAAAGTGCAAAGTCCCTGGGACCCAGAAGAAATATTAACACAGGTGTATAACAATGTCAAGTTCAAAAGAGGTCCAAAGCTTTTTCTGTTTGTTTGTTTATTTTGGCTGTGCCCCGCGGCATGCAGGATCTTACTTCCCCCACCAGGGATCGAACCCATGCCCCCTGCAGTGGAAGCTCGGAGTCCTAATCACTGGACCGCAGGGGAGTCCCTAAAACTTTTCTTATAATAGAGAAAAGAGGGGAACAATTGGTGGCATTTTTATTTATTTATGTATTTATTTATTTTTGGCTTCGTTGGGTCTTCATTGCTGCATGAGTGCTTTCTCTAGTTGCTGAGAGTGGGGGCTACTCTTCGTTGCGGTGCACGGGCTTCTCATTGTGGTGACTTCTCTTGTTGCGGAGCACAGGCTCAAGGTGCGCAGGCTTCAGTTCTTGTGGCACGCAGGCTCTAGAGCGCAGGCTCAGTAGTTGTGGTGCACAGACTTAGTTGCTCCGTGGCATGTGGGATCTTCCCTGACCAGGGCGCAAACCCGTGTCCCCTGCATTGGCAGGCAGATTCTTAACCACTGCATCACCAGGGAAGCCCAGTGGTATTTTAAAATATGACCGCAAATTCCATGACACTCCCTCCAAAATGTGAGCCTAATTCCCCACGCCTGGCGTGTACTCAGGACTTGTTTCTAATATATAGAAAAAGGCAAACGTGATGAGGTGTGCCTTCTGACCCTACATCATGAAGCCACTGCAGCCTCCACCAGAATCTCTTGGATTGCTTACTCTGGGGGAAGCCCTTTGCACACGCTGAGGTGCTCCATGCAGTGAGTGCCTGAGGCCTTCTGTGAAAAGCCACTGAGGACACCATCTTGGAAGGGAACCTTCAGCCCCCATTGAGCCCTCAGATGACTGCAGCCCCTGCAAATATATTTTTTCCTGGGGTATCTAGATGGCAACTTCATGTGAGATCCTGAGCCAGAACCATCTGGCTATGCTGCTTCCAAATTCCTGACCCACAGAAACTTGGAGATAACAAATGTGTATTGTTTTCAGCCACTAAGTTTTGGGGTAATTTGATATGCAATAGGTCATTAATACATAACCTAACTTAAGAAGGTATGCCTATATTCAAATGTAAATATGTAGCCACACATGCAAAATCGATACCTAATAATGCAGGTTCTTTAGAGGCACTGAAAAAGGTGATGTCAATCATCCTACGTTGTGACACTGTGGAAAGCTGTCCACAGTGTTTTGCTAAATGGGGAAAAAAGCAAGGGGCAGAAGAGTTTGGAACAGTTTTCAGTGTGATCCTATTTTTGGAAGAAACAAAGTCTTATCTGTGCTTCTGCATAGGAAATAGTGGCAAGGGGCCTTCTTTAATTCACTTCAGGTTCTTTGGTTTTCTTCTAAGAATGCTTTATTCTTGAGATTTTTTTTCTTTTTTTAAATAAAGGAAGAAAATGATTAAGTGAAAGAACTAAGATATCAGTCAGTGCCTATCCCTGGCATTAGCCCTAATTCCCCTGATTCAATAAACCTCCCTTTTTGTCGGCTCTTGGTGGCTTTGGCCATTCCAATGGGGGTTGACAAGGCCAGAGACCTCTGGAGGCCCTTGAACATTTCACTCAGCCTTGAACCCGATCTTGAGTCTGGGTTGAGGGCTATGGGGGTCAGGGGCTCTGGGACCCAGTTTGAAAACCACCTTCCTGGAGAAATGGGACACCATATGCTGTACTTTATCACTCTCCTCTGGCTTCCTTTGGTAAACTGTTCCACTACCCAGATGAGTGTATTACATTTATACAAGAGGGAGGAAACCTTTTACTGCAGCCACAGGATGCCAGGAAAAGGTAAGATGATGGTGGATGACTTTCCATGGCCTGATTCCAGCTGTCAAGGAATGTTCTGCATTTTTAGGACTTTTGGAGAACCTTGCAAAAAGATCATCTTTCACTGCCCTGGAGTCTATGGAGCACAATGAAACTAACGTTTGGGTTGCTTTTCCTTGTAAGTTATTCTTTAAAAAACAGCTACTGGGGCTTCCCTGGGGGCGCAGTGGTTGCGAGTCCGCCTGTTGATGCAGGGGCTGCGGGTTCGTGCCCCGGTCCGGGAAGATCCCACATGCCGCGGAGCGGCTGGGCCCGTGAGCCATGGCCGCTGAGCCTGCACGTCCGGAGCCTGTGCTCCCCAACGGGAGAGGCCACAACAGTGAGAGGCCCGCGTACCGCACAAAACAAACAAACAAAAAAAAAAACAGCTACTTACTTACTTATGTATTTATGTGTACATGTGTATATGTATGTATTTGAGTTCTCAAATATGCATGCACGGATGGAGAAACCTGATTTGGCATTTCTGGTAAAGGGATGCATGGAAGAATAATGTATCCCTTCATCCATTTCTACTTTGATGGTTCACCCAGCACTTTTGTGTAGACTCCCTGAGAGGCAGTGTGGTGAGGTGCTCAGACACACAGGCTCGGGCGTAAATGGCTTTCCGGGAACTTTCTGGGAGGCGAGAAATTCTCTAGATCCTAATGAGAGGTGGTTACATAGAAGTAGATGTTTATCACAACTCACTGAACTCTTTACTTATCTGTCCATTTTATAGTATGTCAATTACACCTCAGTTTCAAAACGGAAACTCTTAAGTCTTCAAAGATCGTGTCCAAGGTTCCTGCCAGAGGTTAGGAAACCAGTCAGGTGAGATTAGGAGGGGCCACAAGGAGGCTACAGATGATAAAGATAGAAATACAAAGAGTGTTGACAAGCATCAACAGAACTTGGTAATTGAACTACAAGGAGGCCAGGCTGGAGGTGGCCCCAGTGGAGAGCTCATTCATTCAAGAGAAGTGAATGAGCTGAGCTTTGGAATCTACTGCTATCAGAACACAGACTGATAAATGCATCGCCCAGCTACTGAGCCAAACAGGATATCTCCCTCAGAGTTGCCTCTACAATACACCCCACACCCCACACCCCACTGACTCACAACCGAATTGTGATCATGCCTGAAAAAGGAAGTGACTCACTTCTAGATCCTGGCACACAGGGTGGGCAAAAAGCAATCGGAATTCCAGGACTCTCAGAAAAAAGTAAAAAAGGAAGTTCAGGCAAGGGGCATTCACAGTGAGGATCCCGGAGAAGGACCTTCTGTCATCCCCTCTCCCAACCAGGCGACTGCAGTTTCGATTACCACTAATCCACTTTGCACAAGGAATCATCTTACACACAAAATGTGCTCCTGGAAAGGTTAGAAATATTAAAACATCTTAAGGCCCTTTAAAGAACAATAACCCCCTTCCCTGGATAACAAGTCTTCCCCTGGCAACAGTTAATCAAATATTTGTTTGTCATAGACGGCTGAAGACCCCACCAACAGGAAGACCCCACTACTACCTATTTCTATCTGAACAGGTCATCCAAAAGCTGGCCAACAGCTCCAGACAGCGTTTAAATGAAAAGTGAATGGATTTCACCATTACAGGGAACGGTCAGCTGGGAAATAAATCCCATAGCCTTGCTCGTGGGGACGGGGATGAGGTACAGTGAGCACCGAGGGACAGCACATCGGATGGGTGTCCCCACAGCAGGCAACACAGTCCTGAACAATGGGTCAGAACTAGGCCTGTTTCAAACACCACAGCCCAAAGAAACCACACCTCTTTCTTGTTTTCTCCCTGTTCCAGAAGCAAGATTTGGGTTTTCTATGTCAGTTTCATTTGAATCTCAGCAAAAGCAAACTGGAGGGGGCTCCCGGGGCTCCCCTGGTGGCGCAGTAGTTGAGAGTCCGCCTGCCGATGCAGGGGACACGGGTTCGTGCCCCGGTCCGGGAAGATCCCACATGCCGCGGAGCGGTTGGCCCCGTGAGCCATGACCGCTGAGCCTGCGCGTCCGGAGCCTGTGCCCCGCAAAGGGAGAGGCCACAGCAGTGAGAGGCCCGCGTACAGAAAAAAAAAAAAAAAAAAAAGCAAACTGGAGCTCCCAATCCCTTATCTCCTCAAGCTGGAGATGCCTAAAATTACATAAACACTGCACCCTCCCTTAGGAAAAAAAACAAAAACAAAATAACTAAACTCTAGCCCTTAGACCTCTTCTGTCATGAATGACAAGTCAGGAACAACGTTATCGAAACAGAAAAGGGGAATACACACTTCTGCTTTTTCTCCAGCACACAAATGAGGTGGTAAATGCTTTCGATGTTTTCCTTCCTCTGTTACTGAAGATAGTGGTTGTTCAGTGGTTGTTTGGTTTTTTGTGTGTTTTTTGCGGTACGCGGGCCTCTCACTGCTGTGGCCTCTCCCGTTGCGGAGCACAGGCTCCGGACGCGCAGGCTCAGCGGCCATGGCTCACGGGTCCTGCCGCTCCGCGACACGTGGGATCCTCCCGGACCGGGGCACGAACCCGCGTCCCCTGCATCGGCAGGCGGACTCTCAACCACTGCGCCACCAGGGAAGCCCTGGTCTCTTTCTTGACAGCGGGGCAGAGTATGGATGCTGTTAATGTACTTAATGTAGAATATGAAAGGCCATCCAAGCACTGAGCAAAAAAGGCATCTAGAATTGGGTCTTATCAGGGGAGGAACCCTACAGATAAGAGCAGGAATACTGTGGAAAGACAGAATGAGGCACATATTTCTCTTAAAGATTTGCAGTCTCAAAAACAATCTCCCTATCTTTTGCCAGTGTTGCCCTGGAAGAAAAATATGCCTGGCAATGATCAATGAATAACCCTGGGACCTGCTGCTAAAGCAAACACAACTCCTAGCAGGACCACTCTACTTTCTGAGTTTGGATGTGTCCTTGGCATATTTGAGACTCCACACACAACTGTTAACTGATTTTGATCTGGCTAAGGGAAAGCATGCAGTTAAGATTCCAATTACTTCCATTCCCAAAGGAAACAGACAAGAAATTTCCTCCCCCTCGGGGCAAACTGGAGTAGTCAGGGCTGCTACAAATGTACATGGTTGTGTTAACACCAGAGAAGATACTTAGTAGCTGCCAGCTCTCAGGAGCCTGGGAAACACAGCAGATGCTCAGCCTCCCTGAGACCCAAAATACACCAGATCCTCTGCCACCCAGTGAAAGAGGAAACTGAAGCAAGGAACACATCTTGCTCAAGACTTCACTGCCATCATTTCCTCTTAGGAAAGGAGTGGATCACGTGTGAAATACAGGCTAATCAAGTGTCTCTTGACCAAGCCACGCTCCCTTTACTTCACACAACCGAATGGCCGAATTATTACAGTAATCCTCTGCCATGTGCAACCTCCCTTCCTCTCCTCCCAGAGGAAACTGATGTGTCACAGGTACTGATTCCAAGAGTTCAAAGCCACCTACCTGCCAATAAAAAAAAAGAAAAAGCTTCCTGCATCCTGTTAATCAGACAATCCCAATCCTTTTCTAGGCCCAGCTGGTTTAAGTAGGAAAAGGACCATTTCTCTATTTTCCAGAGCGAGGTCAAATGCCTCTGGGAGCCAGCAGACAACTCAGGATGGTGCATCAACTAGCCTCTTGCCCAAAACCCTCTAAAACGAAATGCTGTCATGTGGGCAGCTCAGCTGAACCCATTCAGCGCCTCTGAACAAACAAGGCAACCCGAGGGGCCCATCCGGTCCCTGACTTTCTGTCCCTGCCCCTGCTCGGCTGAAGGTCTCCGCGAAGTGCCCTTCGCATCCGATCGAGGAGGAGCGGGAGTTTCTGAGGCAACGTTTCAGCCTGGCAAGGAAACAAGGCCTTGAGGGTGGCCTGGGGGGCACGTCTGCGAACATGTCCCGGGCGGGGTGGGTGAGGGCGGCCCCCCGAGGACGAAGGCCTCGCCACAGATCGAGGGGAAAACTGAGGCCTTCGCCGCGGGGGCCGAGGCACTCGGCGGGCGCCTCGGCCACGCTAGCAGAGCTTCTCCAAGAGCCCGGGACGTGAAGCCTCCTTTGTGACAGGAGCTCGGACCAACCTGAGGAATCTCCTTGAACCTCCTCACCGAGAACGAGGTGCGCCACCAGTCTTGAGCCAGCCACGCCCGGCGCTGCGTGCGCCTCCGCGGCCACCGCTTCCCATTGGCCAAGGGGAGTGGCTCGAGGCTCGCCTGTTCCAATGGCGCCCTATGGGAGCTCGGGGGCGGGGCTGAAGGCGGTGTTCTTGGGCGGAAGTGTGGTGCGGGATCCGCGCTGGACGCGTTCCTCTCGGTTCCGGGAGCCAGTAGCGCCCGTGGGCAGCACAAAGCTAACTTGACCGCCGCCGTAACCCCTGAGGGTGAACCGGCGCAGGGGCGCGCCCGCAGACTCCCCTGAGCGTGCAGCCAGGGACCAGGCTGAGCAGCCGGGTTTCGGGTCACTCTCACCCCTAGAATAACTCTGGGAGGGGGTCCCTCCCCCCATTGGTGGAGACCCACGTACCCGGCTCTAAGACAAGAGGGTCTGCAGTCGGGTGGAGACTTGTGGGGAAAGCCTCATCCCGCATTCCCCTGACTCCCCCAGACCCCTCAGACCCTCCCAACCCTCGCGCTCCCCTTAGTACTCCCTCCAGCCATTTGGGAAGGATTTCGTGCCATTTTCCCACAAGTCTCCCAAGGGTGGAATGATTTTTCGTTCTCTTCCCCCGCAAAAAAAATTACCAAGGGTCTCTCCTAGTTTGCGGGCTCACCCCCACCCCGCGCGGGCTTCTGGAGCCAGCCTTACCTGCACCCGCCGTCGCAGCGATGAGCAGGGTGACGGCCCAGCGCAGCCCGCAGCCCGCAAGCCTCATGTTCCCAGCCTCTGCCTGTCACGCCCCGGGCCGGGCTGCTGTCCGCTGTGTCCGCTCTGGAAACCCGGGCTTCGCGCGGCCCTGACGCGACTGCACGCGGGGCCCCAGTCATTTGCAGCATTTCAATGTGAGGTTTCCCGTAGAGGGAGGAGTTTGCAGTGGGGTGATTTTCAAATATCTTCACCTCACTGCGAGAGGAGGAGTTTCGAGAGGAGGAGTTTGGAACGGCCGATGTGACATGGGCTACTTAACCCGTGAAGCCCTGACTCGGATTCCAGTCCTTTCCAAAGCCGCTTCGGGAGAGGCTGCCGGATGTGTCCCATTTGGGCAGCCCCTGAAGAGAGGAGCCGCCGCCACGCCCACCCCCAAATGGAAATGCGCGTCTCCTGAAGGATCTCCCTTACATTTCTCTCCACTTTTAATTGTTACGTTCTCTTTGGTGCCCAAAGAAGATTAGCAACCACCTGTCCTTCCAAATCGTCTAACTGGCCAGTGACATCTCCCCTCTGACTCAAAAGGAAAAAAACTAGAGATGTTGGAAACTACACCCCCCGTACCTCTGTCTCTTCTCTCCTTGCCTTTTCCTTTGTAGGAATTGTTTATAGATTTTAACTGTTTGGTCATATACAGTCTTAGAGGGTTCTTCCAAATCACCCCATAAACAGTTATTCATGAGGCATTTAAATAAAATCGTCACGAAAGTACAGCCAAAAACTGATTTTGTTTTGTGGGATCCAGCACTTGGATGAATTATGAGCAAAAACATCTCTAAAATCAATTGACCCAGTACCTGGGGTCTGGACATAAATATTGATTTATCCTTTTAGGAGAAGGAGTTGAATAAACAGAGAGGCCCAAAGACTCTCCCCAAAGCAAAATGAAAACAAAATAGAGCTTTCAGAACTGAACCCGATTGCCTAAACCACAGAGGGCTGCTGGAGAACAGCTTTCAAGAATCAGGGTGTCTCTTTGGAGACTGATGAACTTCCCAGAGGCCCCTGGCCAGAAAGCCTCCCGTAAAGGGTTTGGTAGTTTTGGAGGGTTCCCTCAGGAATGAGCAGAGTTCTCTGAGGTTTTACAAACTGACCTTGGCAAGGCATACTTACCTCTCAGCAGGCGTATGGGAAACCCAGGAAAGAAGGCAGAAAAGCAGCAGAGAGGAAACAGAAAGAAAAACAGTGATTTAATCCAGGGGAAGAAACTTATAGACAGTGTTTGGCAGTAAGGAGCCCCAGCTTCTGAATTAGATGGACCTTGGGTGAGTCACTCAGTTTTGTTTTGTTTTTAATATTTATTTATTTATTTAGTCTGTGAAGGGTCTTAGTTGTGGCATGCTGGATCTTCATTGGGGCATGCGGGATCTTTAGTTGGGGCATGCATGCGGAATCTAGTTTCCTGACCAGGGATCAAACCTGGGCCCCCTGCATTGGGAGCACGGAGTCTTACCCACCGGACCACCAAGGAAGTCCCGAGTCATTTAGCTTTGCCTATTAAAAAAATGGGAGATAGGGGGACTTCCCTGGTGGCGCAGTGGTTAAGAATCCGCCTGCCAATGCAGCGGACACGGGTTCGAGCCCTGGTCCGGGAAGATCCCACATGCCACGGAGCAACTAAGCCCGTGTGCCACAGCTACTGAGCCTGTGCTCTAGAGCCCTTGAGCCACAATTACTAAGCCCACATGCCACAACTACTGAAGCCCGCATGCCTAGAGTCTGTGCTCTGCAACAAGAGCAATAAGAAGCTGGTGCATCGCAACGAAGAGTGGCCCCCGCTCGCCACAACTAGAGAAAGCCCACGCGCAGCAACAAACACCCAACGCAGACATAAATAAATAAATAAATTTTTTTTTTTTAAAAAAAAGGGAGATAGGGACTTCCCTGGTTGCTCAGTGGTTGAGTCCACCTGCCAATGAGGGGACATGGATTCGACCCCTAGTCAGGGAAGATCCCACATGCTGCAGAGCAGCTAAGCCCATGTGCCACACTGCTGAGCCTGCGTGCCACAACTACTGAAGCCTGCGCGTCTAGAGCCCGCGCTCCGTAACAAGAGAAGCCACCACAGTGAGAAGCCCACACACCGCAACAAAGAGTAGCCCCTGCTCGCCGCAACTAGAGAAAGCCCGCGGCGCAGACAAAAATAAATAAAATTTTTAAAAAATAAATAAAAATTAAAAATGGGAGGGTGGGCTTCCCTGGTGGCGCAGTGGTTGCGAGTCCGCCTGCCGATGCAAGGGACACGGGTTCGTGCCCCGGTCCGGGAGGATCCCACATGCCGCGGAGCGGCTGGGCCCGTGAGCCATGGCCGCTGACCCTGCGCGTCCGGAGCCTGTAAACACCTGGAGAAATTTACAAGGACAGGCAAGTTCTGGGAGTTGCAACATTTATGAATGTGTCACCATCCAATTCCAATTCCTTACACCGTATGCTCCTTTTCTATTTTTTTTTTTTTTTTTTTTTAAAGTCAGGAGCCCTAGGTGTGATTTCCCTTCAGAAAAATTGCAAGACCTCACTGGCTCAGTTTCTGTTGTGAGCCCCGTGCTCACAGAAAGAGAAAGCCCGCGCGAAGCAATGAAGACCCAACACAGCCATAAATAAATAAATAAATAAATATTTTTTTTTAAATGCCTAAATAAATAAATAAACGTGACTGGAGCCATGCTTGCTTGGAACATAATAGACACAGTGTATGGGTTCCCTGTTTTGTTTTGCTTTGTTTTGTTTGGCTGTCTTTGCAACTACATCTTTTTTTTCCCCCCCTCTCTCTTTTCTTTAGGGAACACTTTTGTTGACTTGAAAAAAAAATGCACAACGTGAGAGCTGCAAGTTAAGTTTTATTTGGGGCAAAATGAGGACTGCAGCCCAGGAGACAGCGTTTCAGATAGCTCTGAGAAACTGCTCTGAGGAGGTGAGGGGGGAGCCAGGTTATATAGAAGTTTTGTAACAAAGGGCAGGTAGTCTGAACATAAAAAGATTGTTGTTAATTAAAGAAAACCAGATATCTCAAGTTAAGGAATTTAGTGCTTTTCTCTGTATGGGAAGATGTAAAAGTCCGGGCTCACTGAACTCATTCCTTTGATATGCACCTCAGCTATCTGGGGCCAGTATCCTGTATTTTCACATCCTGAATTTCCTCAGGGCTCACCATCTCCCGATTGGTTGCAGTCTGTTGGCTGCTAGATGGCAGGTATTCTTTTCAGCCCTGAGTTTCCTCAGGGCTCACCGGGTCACATTGGAGGGCTGCAATCATTGATGACTGTGACACCCTTTGTCTATTGATATGGCAGGAAATATTCCATTTACAAATATTCCATTCCATTTATAAATACTCCGTTTATCACTTTCTTTCTCATAGGAACTTGAAAACAATCCTTCCATGGAATCCACTTCATTTGAAAATTCCTAGGCTTGCAAGGCATCCAAATCCAGGGCAGGCATTTTTCTCATTCTAATTAATGGACAGCCTTCTTTGTCTTATTTTACACCTCTCTAATTCACCAGGAGACTCAGACCAGAATAGGTCTCTGAACAAAGGAGTCTGGTCTTTTGACCAAGGTGAGCCTTCGTAGCTGTCGTTTGGCCTTTGACTCAGCAGTCAGCAGAGAGAGGGTGAGTAACTGCAGGTGCCTTGGTGCCTTCCAGTAGGTGCAATTAGAGACTTGCCTTGACTCAGTAGCCATCAATTATCTCCACAAAAACGCCTATAAGCCATGGGAGGGCAGAGACAATGGTTTATATATCCAGTGCCCTGTGGTAGTAAGGGTTAAATAAATAAAGGAA
This sequence comes from Physeter macrocephalus, assembly GCF_002837175.3. Classification (NCBI taxonomy): domain Eukaryota; kingdom Metazoa; phylum Chordata; class Mammalia; order Artiodactyla; family Physeteridae; genus Physeter; species Physeter macrocephalus. Next base: position 47,981 of record NW_021146026.1, read on the forward strand.
AATTAGGGGGGTTTTTCTGGTTTTTTTTTTTTTTGCCACACCACGTAGCTTGTGGGCTCTTAGTTCCCTGACCAGGGATCGAACCTGCCACTCCCGCAGTGGAAGTGCAGAGTCTTAACCACTGGACTACCAGGGAGGTCCAAGAGATATTATTGCTGGCGTGGCTGCAACAACATTAGAGATGCCCTGCTTCTGAATTCCACTATTGTTGGGATTTTGATAATTCAGAACTAAAATTTGTCCTGGGCTGCTGGTCCTTCCTTTCAAGCAGAACACCAGACTTGAAGGCAAACCTGTATTGAGAACATGGAGAAGCCCCAAGTCTGTAGTTGGGGAGATTCAAAATTGAGCAAGACACCACCTCATCCTCAAGGACTCCAGAAGAGAGAACAGGGCAGGATGTGTATATAAACACCAGCCCATGCGGTGCCAGATGGAGAGTGCAGAGGCTACTTCTGGTATGAGATGTGGAAGCCTACTAGAGAAAAAGTATATTTTCATTTAGCTTGAATTGGTGAAACATTTCCCTGGTTAGGAAAATGTAAAAAGACTTTTTCCTAAGATCAGGAACAAGAAAATGATGCTTGCCTTCAACCCTTCTATTCAACATAGTATTGGAAGTTCTAGCTAGTGTAATTAAGCAATTAAAAGAAAATAAAAGGCATCCAGATAAGAAAGGAAGAAGTAGAGAAAAAGTAAAAGTTTTATTTTTTTATTTTTTATAAATTTATTTATTTTATTTATTTATCTTTGGCCGTGTTGGGTCTTCGTTGCTGCGCGCGGGCTTCTCATCGTGGTGGCTTCTCTTGTTGTGGAGCACAGGCTGTAGGTGCACAGGCTTCAGTAGTTGTGGCTCACAGGCTCTAGAGCGCAGGCTCAGTAGTTGTGGCGCACAGGCTTAGTTGCTCTGTGGCATGTGGGGTCTTCCCGGACCAGGGCTCGAACCCGTGTCCCCTGCATTGGCAGGTGGATTCTTAACCATTGCACCACCAGGGA